>NC_091123.1:92714753-92967253 GCF_040183065.1 Periplaneta americana
GGATGCTTTGGCAACCTTTAATGATGATGCTTTGGGGAAATCACGGGTTTTCCCGTTTCAAATCTGGCAATATGTTAACTGAAGATATGCCACACCCCGGGCGTCCTTCGACAGGAGAAATGACGAAAACATTGCCAAAATCAAACGTGCAATTGATGAAGATCGTCGAAAGACCATTGACGAAGTTTCTGAGCAAACGAACCTGTCATGGAGCACGGTCCAGCGAATTTTAACTGAAGATTTGCACATGAGACGGGTGTCTGCAAAGTTTGTTCCTCGCTTGCTCACAGATGACCAAAGAGAAAACCGCGTGAGAGTTTGCCGCGACTTGAAGAGTGAAGTGCAGAACGATCCAAATTTTCTTAAAAGAATTGTGACTGGGGATGAGTCTTGGTGCTATGGGTACGATCCAGAATCAAAGCAAGCATCGAGCCAGTGGAAAACTCCAAATTCACCATGACCCAAGAAAGCACGTCAAGTGCGATCCAATGTGCAAACAATGTTGGTTTGCAAATCAAGATTTGCATAATACACGTCACTGTTCGTTAACAGAAAACCACAATTTAAGTCACACGGAGTTAGTGTGCACTCGAAGTTGGTTGCTTGACGGTTGTCAGCCCACTTTGAGGTCTGTGGATATAGAGGGAAAAATTGGATCGGTGTCGGTTAGAGTTCCCGAGTAGCTCAGTGGTAGAGCGTTGGTACGTTAAATCAAAGGTCCCGGGTTCGATACCCGGCTCCGGAACAATTTTTCCCTCGAAATTATTCAAATCAACTTTACAGGGAGTTATACCTGAAATCTTGATTTGCATAATACACGTCACTGTTCGTTAACAGAAAACCACAATTTAAGTCACACGGAGTTAGTGTGCACTCGAAGTTGGTTGCTTGACGGTTGTCAGCCCACTTGAGGTCTGTGGATATGGAGGGAAAAATTGGATCGGTGTCGGTTAGAGTTCCCGAGTAGCTCAGTGGTAGAGCATTGGTACGTTAAACCAAAGGTCCCGGGTTCGATACCCGGCTCCAGAACAATTTTTCCCTCGAAATTATTCAATGTTGGTTTGTTTTTTTTTTATTGTCCACAAAGAGTTCGTTCCGCCAGGACAAACAGTGAACCAGCATTCCTATTTGGATGTGTTACGAAGATTACGAGAGAGTGTGCGATAAAAACCCCCGAAATGTGGAGAAATGGGAACTGGTTCCTTCACCACGACAATGCTCCAGCCCATACAGCTCTGACGGTCCGACAGTTTTTGACAAACAACAACATGATGCTTGTGCCTCACCCACCCTACTCACTCGATCTGGCTCCGTCGGACTTTTTTTTTTGTTTCCACGGATGAAGAAATGTCTGAAAGGAAAGCTTTTCAGTGATGTGGATGATGTCAAAGAAAACACGCTAACGGATTTGAACAGTATCCTGCCTAAAGTGTTCCAACACTTCTCAGCAGTGGCAAAAGCGTTGGGACAAGTGCATTAATGCACATGGACAATACTTTGAAGGGGACTAAAGTACCGGTACTGTGAATGTAGAGTTAAAAAAAAAAAAAACACAACATTCCAGTTATTTTTGGGTCTCCCTTCGTATGCAGTAATTTGTAGAGTCCCTGCCTCCATGCCTCCATTTTACAATGGAACGATACTTGGCCTACAATAATATATATTATATAAATGTACGTCTTTGACACAAGTTTGGACTTGCAGGGAAATTTATGTCACGTTTTATGTTGAAAGGAAGAAAGTATTGCTCAATGTGGCGACACTGGTAACTCAGAAATAGTGAAATAGTGTGATAGAGGTTAATGGGTTGTTCTTATTTAATGGAAATATTATCAAAATAAAAATATTGTGGCGAGTAATGGAATTGGAGGACGTAAGAAATTTTCACGACGGTAAGTGAATAACCTAAGTTTAAATTATAATTAGTCGACTTTTCCGAGCTGATTATTTACAAATTCAGTGTGATGTTTATAACCTTCAGTCATTACCGATCGAGACACTTAACACCAGTAAATATTGTTAAATGACGACAATGAATCATTGCTGAAATGGAAATGACTTTGGAGATGAGTATTCGTGGAAGAATAGCCCCACAGCCGCTTTGTCTATTACAGATCTCGTAGATTCTATGGAGGTTTGAACTCCGGTTTCTTTGATGACAGCTTACTGAGTTACGGCTATATCAAAGGTTTAAGACTTAAGACAGTATACTGTAAGTATTGGTTTTCAAGTGGTTGTGAAAGTGCCCCTGTTGATAATTCTCCAAAAAAACTACACTTGAGACATCTGCCTTCGTTCCCCACTTGTTACCAATAGGTATAACCCTAGATCATATATGTTACCTATATGATCTAGGGTATAACTTGCGAGAGGTCCAGGACGCAATACTAAGGAAAGGGACTAATTCCCTAGTAAATCTTTCTGGACTGTCGCGTGTTATGTTGGTAATTAGTAGAGGAAGGAAGAGAGATGTGCTTTTTTGGTGTAGTTCTTCTGGAGAATTATTCCACTGATGATAGGAGCTGTGTTTGCTCATTGTCGTTGCATGAGTACCTAAAAATTTAAGTGTTAACATCAGACTGAAAAGCTTTAACAGCTGTGAAATTAAAATTTGGTAAGCGTTTATTGTCACTAGGCCTTTATAATTGTCAGTAGCCTAACACTTGAAATAACTGTATACCACCGGCGTGATCTAGAGGTAGCGAGCGGATCTCATGCTCTGAGGCTACACTCGATCATGGGTTCGAGTCCCTCTGATCACAGGGTTAGCTTTTTTCTGAGCCTTTCTTCGAAATGTAAGGTGAATGTCAGATAATCCGTTGACGAACTTTCGGACTCATATCGGTATGAAGTATTCCATCGACGGCATATAGGCCTCAACTGAAAATTAGACTAAAAATAATTTAGGCATTCCCTGAAATAACAACGTAACCTTTTCCGTTTCGACCATATATTGAATCCTTAATAACACATCTCCCTCCTGACGAAATAGTATTCCTCTCCAAGAAACATACCACCCTCTAGAAATATTTGAATGTCGTTCTGCGCAGTACTGTTGTTCCAGATCTAAAATAACTTATTTGATGCTCCATATGTCAAGATTTTGTAGTTACGTTCTTGTTCCAGAGAACACCTCATATACGGTTTCGTAAATGCCACTTTGAGCATAATATAAACAGGAAATGTAGACCTACTCGTGTGTAGTCCAGCTGGAGAAATTGTGACTATGTAGGGCCTACTATAATTGCCGCAAAATTGAGTTTTTAAAATGTGTGGAAAAGTTGGACATTTTACCGATTTGAGTACATAATAATTACCGTACTTAAAATTAGCGGAAAATATTTTTTTCAATTTACGAAGAATCTCTCATCTGCTACATATGATATGGAAGATATTCCGATATAAATATCCAGCAGCACAGAAAAAATGGGTTGGTAACAAGTTGCAAATTTTAGTGTTTTGAGTATATAAAAGTTACTGAAAATGAGTGGAAAACATTTTTTTCAATTTACGAACAATCACTCATCTGCTACATATGATATGGAAGATATTCCAATATAAATTTCCAATAGCACAGAAGAAATGGGTTTGCAACAAGTTGCAAATTTTAGTGTTCTGAGTGTATAAAAGTTACTGTAAATAAGCAGAAAACATTTCTTAAGTTTATGAAGAATTACTCATCTGCTACATGATATTGAAAATATTCCGATATAAATTTCCAACAGCACTGAAAAAATGGGTTTGTAACAAGTTGCAAATTTTAGTGTTTTGAGTATATAAACTTACTTACTTACTTACTGGCTTTTAAGGAACCCAGAGGTTCATTGCTGCCCTCACATAAGCCCGCCATTGGTCCCTATCTGGAGCAAGATTAATCCAGTCTCTACCATCATATCCCAGCTCCCTCAAATCCATTTTAATATTATCTTCCCACCTACGTCTCGGCCTCCCCAAAGGTCATTTTCCCTCCAGCCTCCCAACTAACACTAACTGAGTATATAAAAGTTACAGAAAATGAGCGGAAAACATTTTTTCAATTTACAAAGGATCACTCATCTGCTGCATATGATATGGAAGATATTCTGATATAAATTTCCAACAGCACAGAAAAAAATGGGTTTGTAACAAGTTGCAAATTTTAGTGTTTTGAGTATATAAAAATTACTGAAAATGAGCGGAAAACAAATTTTTAATTGACAAAGGATCACTCATCTGCTACATATGACGTGGAGAATATATATATTCCCAACAGCACAAAAAAAAAATAGTACCGTACAGTTGATCTCTGTGATCAGGAAAGGTCATCTTCAACATAAATTCTGCCAGATATTCACTCTAGTGTGCACAAAAACCACAATCTCTTCTAATTTGTCATGATAATAAGTTTACGGAAAGGAAACAACTTTGAATTCCAATTTGCACTAATTATCCTGTCACAGTTAGTACATTTTATGTGTTTGAGAGAACTCCACGACGAATTAAATAATGTTTCAAATTCTAAAAAACAATACAAATATAGCACAAGGAAAAATAAACATCAACTTGACAGACCAGCTCATTAATACGTCATAATGCCCTCTACAGAAAAATGTCAAAACAAACGCACCAACTTCAGTCATCTCTTCTTAACTGAACTGTAGAATAGAAGTTTATCTAAGAATATATGCCATAAAATCCTAAGTACTAAGCTTAATAATATCAATTTAAATACATATAAGCATACATACAAAATACGAAATTCTTCATCAAAGACAAATCAAATATAAATTAGTAATCCATTTTGAATCTTGCGTACACCACTTTTAACACTTGAATATAATTAATTGATGAACTAGTGGACTTATTCGTGTTAAATATGTAATATTTGTCAGGCTTACAGCTGTTTCAGTGCTTCACGCACCATCATCAGAGCCTACTAGATCGCGGCGTCATCTCGAACTTCTCTGCCTGTTAGGAGGGCGTGTTTTATTGTTGAAAGGTGTTGGAGTGTGGAGTCGAATAGTGTGTGTGTACTGAAATTGATCTGTGTGTTGAGGATTTGATCGGGGTGTGTTTTAGTACACTAGAAGTTCGAGATGACGCCGCGATCTAGTAGGCTCTGATGATGGTGCGTGAAGCACTGAAACAGCTGTAAGCCTGACAAATATTACATATTTAACACGAGTAAGTCCACTAGTTCATCAATTAATTATAAATTAGTAGGTCTAAATACATTATATATATATAGACACACACACACACACACACACACACACACACACACATCAAAATTGTCTAAGGAACACAGTATTTTTTATTTAATTCTCAATGAAGAAACGTATTACACGACATGCAAGTATTATTATGTGAATTTAAATACTATATAGTCACAATCATGCCATGGTATGAAAGAAAAATTTCACGACCTCGAGTGGGATACGAACCTGCGACATCCCGCACTACGGTCAGGCGCTCTACCAACTGAGCTATCGAGTTCGTGTATTATTCATGTATAGAAAAACATTGTACACGGTATGAAAGTATGTAATAATGTAAAGAAAAAAAAACACGCATAACCTGTTCTCACAATGAAAAGATTAAAGTTTTAAAATCTCATTGGTTTGTAAATCTTTACAATACTGCTGTTTTTCTCAACTTCACACAAAACTTTTGTCATTAATAACGCGTAGTATCACCTCTTGCATTCAGTACTGCTTGACACCTTCTTGGCATTGAAGATATGAGATGAAAGATTTCATCTTGACCAATGTTCTGCCAGTGAATTTAGAGACGTGCGAATAGCTGATCAAGAGTCTCAATGTTTTCAGTATCCTCTAGAACTCATTTTTGAAGGTTATTCCACAAATTCTCAATTGGATTAAGATCTGGGGACTGAGCAGGCCATCCTAGAACTTGAATATTGTGTCTTCCCAGCCATTGTGTTGTTGTTCTGGCAACATGTGCAGTGGCATTATCGTGCATTAGAAGGAATTCAGGACCACTTTTTCAGCGATGGGAAAGACTACAGGCTGCAATATCTCTTGAATGTAACGATTTGCTCCTAGTGTTTCTTCAACTAAGACGAGATCACTCTTTCTATGTGCCATTATTCCTCTCCATATCATGATAGAACCTCCTCGGAATTTATGAACCTCCTGTACATATCTTAGTCTTTCTGCTTGACCTGGTTGTCTCCATATGCATATTCTTCAGGAATCTGGATGTAGACTGAAGCGTGATTCATCAGTAAAGAGAACCTGACCCCATTGATCATCTGTCCAATCTTCATGTTGCTGACACCACAAAACAGGAGGTTCTCGATTTCCACGTCGAATAGCTGGACACCTCAATGGACGACGGGCATTAAGACCTCTCTCGTGCAATCTGTTCCTAATGGTCTGGGCTGATACAACCACATTCCCAACATTCTGCAAAGCACTTCTTAACATGCTTGCAGTTGAAGTCCTTTCTCTCAAGGCTCTTAGGCACAGAAATCTGTCTTGTGCAGCAGTTGTAACTCTCGGTTTATCTGGATGTTGTTCTTCTGGACTACCAAATTTACTATATCAACTCCACATTCTGGATATTACACCTTGCCTACTTAGGATCAGAGAGACGTATCTACAAAATCATAGTTTTGAGATAAATGGACTTAAAGGTTTGCTCTTAGAAATTGGACACTTTGTAATATTTTTCCATTGAAAATTCTGCTGTAAATATTCAGTACACTTAATGTTATGATGTTATGACTTGATAGTCTTATTTCTATGCCACTTAATAAGTTTTAATAAACTATTATTTTAATTTATGTATGTAGATACATTTGTCTGATTCTTAACAAATTCAAAATTGCAGTTCAACTTACGGCAATCAAACAATGACATTACAGTATTAAGTAACATTATAATGAGTTCTGTAATGTCTGATAGGAGACGCAAACATTGTCAGCACAGTTAGGAAGGCGGGTAATTGCATAACAACCAATGGCAGAGATCACATCCCACGCTTATCCTGAAGTTGGACAGTCTGAAGCGTTCTGTCCGCCCAATGTCAAGATAAGCCTTGGACTATGACTTCTGCCATTGGTTGAGAAGCAATTATGCCGACAATGTTTACGTCTCCTGTCATACATTATGGAACGCAGTGTAGAGATCTAATTTCACTGCAGCTGCTGGTCATGAATTATATAAACATCAGTCTGTGAGATTCAGAGACTGAAATACAGTAACAAAGACTTTCCTCTCCAATACAGTTGGTTTTTATACAATACAATAATGAAAGTCCTTGAATTGTTTTCCTAAACATTAATAATCTCAGGACTTTGAACTTGAGATAATAAATTATGAGGTAAATGGCATTACAGGTTTTGTATCTAAAATAGTACAGAAGTTCAGCTAAACAAAATTATTTGTTAATATTATATAGGCTCTACTACATCGTTCATTAATTGATACCTCACCCCAACTTAAAAAATAAGCATTAATAAAGTAAAGAATCTAGTTAAATGAATATTACATACTTCACTGAGAAACTAATGAATTAATATCAGAATAATAATACTTCCAATTAATTTAATAAATCTGTAATGAAAACTAAAATAAAACTGACTATGTATTTTACTCCTACTTATCCTCCACTGACTCATCCCCCACGAGGTCAGAAGTATTAAGACCTTGATGGAATGCATGGTACCTAAGGGGTTTATACCCTTATGATACAAATCTAGGAAATCTTTTTTCTTTTCTCTGCTTATGCAAAGGGAGCCGTAATAAGTGGGGCAAAGAATAATATTATTTCCAGACTCTGATAATCTTCGTAGACCAGCTGTTTTTTGGTTCGCAGAATCTGGAATGCATCATTGTAGGAATATTAGTAGAATATCGTACAAGGAACTTTTTCCAGTATTTTATCTAAACCACGTTACAGTATCACCATTTTCTGCAGTTTTCTTATTGTTTATCATCTTCTTATGGAGTTGGTTGAAATCTAAAAAGTGAGTGTTATCCATCTTTATTACCATACTAGCCGTACCCTTGCGCTCCGCTGCATCCGTTAGAAATAAATATAAAGTAATTACATAATTAAAATAGGACATTTGATCCAGGGAACATTCGTGTTTGATATAAGGATAAATCGTTTATTATGTTACTTAATTTAAATTGTATTTGCATAATTAAAATGCGATCATTTTGATCCAGAGACCACTCATTTGGTCATAAAAATTATTTTAGAAAATACAGGAAACGAATGTACAGAATAGCCTATCAAGTTTTCTGTGCATAAGAAGCTATTTTAATCTTACCTGTCGTCGATTCACTCACAAGTTACTGTAATAACATTATAGCATTATGTCCATCTAGAGAAACTACACTTTCCAATGGTGAATTAATAATTAATTATACAAATCGGTTAATTTAGCTTCCGATATTACTTCATACAAATACAGAAACATTATCTGTAGGCTATCTTTCATAGCTTTCGATTGTTGCTGTCCAAGGCCCCTTATAGACGAAGTCATTTGTTTTTTAATTCATTAATTACACGGCCTTAGATGGCAGTTATTTTAATTTTAAAACTCATTTATCTCATTAAATATCAGTCCTATCAAAATTTTTCAAAGAATAAAACTTATCGGAAATTATTTTTAAAGAAACTTTTGTTATGTAACATTTTTCACAAAAATCAATAATAAGCGAGATATTTCGATTTATTTAATTCAGGCCCCCTTATAACTCCCCTTTTAAATAATGTATTTTGAATGCCATATAGCCTAAAATCTAAGTTACAACGAACTTAATTTATATTCCAATCTTCATCGAAATCCGTTCAGCCATTATAGCATGAAAAGGTAACAAATATACAGACAGACAGACAGACATACAAACAAAAATTTCAAAAAAGCGATTTTCGGTTTCAGGGTGATTAATTATATATGTTAGGAAAATCGAAAATTACCAGAAACATTTCGGCTACAGATTTATTATTAGTATAGATTATGCTTCTCTGATCTCATTTTCACAATAGTATACCATCCAGTAAAATCGAATACATCACATGTTTATTTCTTCTTTCTATGTTAGCATGGACAGAGTGCACTTCCATACGTGAATGTCAGGGCTCGAAGAAACACTGGTTAATTATCCATTACATTCACTGCATGTAAACACATAATACTGAAGTTCACATTCCTATTCTGACCCTCACACATGACGGAAAACAAGATTACTTCTTTCCCGCCTCCATAATTTTTAGGAAATTCCATACACATGAAGCCACATCTATCGAGTCTCTTTTTCCGATTGTTTCGTCCCACACGTAGCAATATGCTATGTTTACCTCTACATTAGAACAGTAAGATTATAAGCAGATAAATTAATCTCCTCTTGCAGAATATTGCCTTTGAATTTATTTTTGGATAGGAAAGCACAGCTCCCAAGTCAGTCGAATTCGACTAACACACTTTTACCTTCTTTTTGCCTTTTCCTTCTGAACATTTTTTAAGTCTCTTGCAATTTCTTTTTTTTTTTAATGTGATGTCCCTATTCCCTTTCCAAACCGTCTTACTTTTTTTCTTGCAAATTTTAAACACTTATCATACATATCGTTTCGAGGCCTATGAAATTTCAGATTGAATTCTGTTTTCAATATTTGCCGACAGAACCATAATTTCTCTGTTACCCTCCCTTCTGCATGACACTCTTCCTGATACAAATCATCATTTAAATTAATGCATTGCTGAGAAAGAACATGGGTAATAGTCGATACGTTTAAGAGGAATGATGCGAACCGCAGCTATTTATGTAAGATCAGAGAAATGTAAGCGCTGTTACGTTTCAAATATTACATTAATTGGCATTGCTTTTTAGTAAAGACGGATAAGCTCTTACGTTTGTCTGATCCGTGCTATTATTCATAAAATGTAGATACACTAGCACCTAAAATTTGAACTAGTTAAGATACAGATACGTTTGTCTGATCCTCAGATAGACCTCAATTCCTGATTTCTTACAGTTGTGTCAGTTAAAAAATGGAAAAATTGTAGATACGTCTCTCTGATCCTAAGTAGGTGACCTCTTCTAGTATTCAGAGCCCTTGCTGCATCAATTTGTGTTCCACCATTTTCAATTAATATGCCAATTGCTCTAAACATGTCTTCGTGGCTTAAATGACGACATTGAGCATTCATTTCTACTGTTTTTTAATGTTTTACATTGTTGAAGTTACTTGTATTCTCCATTACAAATGGATTAATCATCCTATCTTGCGCAGTAATATAAGAAATTCCAATGTAATGTAAATAAAACAAAACACTGGGTGCTATGGTGTCTAGTGCATAGATAAATTAATAACTCATTTTTATTAATAAAATCGTCTGTTAGAAAATTTTGTTGTGTGTATGTATATAAGTTACTGTATTTACGCGAATCTAATGTGCACCCCAAATTTGAAACTTAAAATCATAAAAAAAGAGTTTGTTTTGAATTTAATGTGCATCAATGGCAGGATATACGGTGTTTATTTAAATTTGTATTTAATACAACAATGGATCTGTACGTAACTATCAGAACACAAATTTATACGAATGGACTATTATTACATGAAATATAGTAAGTAAAAATTTGACTCACCACTATTCACTAATGTGGCCTGGGTTCGATTCCCGGTCGGGGCAAGTTACCTGGTTGAGGTTTTTTCCGGGATTTTCCCTCAACCCAATATGAGCAAATGCTGGGTAACTTTCGGTGTTGGACCCCGGACTTATTTCACCGGCATTATCACCTTCATCTCATTCAGACGCTAAATAACCTCAGATGTTGATAAAGTGTCGTAAAATAACCTACTAAAATAAAATAAAACTATTCACTAATGCTTTCATCACTGGAATTCTCGGAGATGTCTGCGTCAGTAGATAAATTTTCTCTTTCCTTGTCGTCCTCGTCATTTCACAGCACGTCATCTCTGCTGCCATCCAAAGCATTTGAAATGCAGCATTTCTTGAATGTTTTTACAATCATTCAAACGCTCTATGCAATAATAGGCCAACGAATAAATACCGGTAAATGAATAACTGCAACGTATCGAGAATCGCAGCAATGCATTATGACGTAACAAACGATAAAATATTTGAATGAAGTTACCGACGAACTATGTACGAACGGATTTGCACTCTAATCTAATGTGCCATAGAATTGAATGCGCACCCCAATTTTGAATACTACATTTGGACAAAAAAGATGTGCAGTAGATTCGCGTAAATACGGTACGGTATATATATATATATATATATATATATATATATATATATATATATATATATATACCGTACCGTATTTACGCTGTTGTTGCCCCAACAGAACAACGTGAATACGGTGGTTATGTGTAATGAGGAAATATTGTTGGTTAACAGGTGGTTCTCTATGCAGACCGTTTCTCTTTCTTCTCCATCTCCCCTCTTCCTCCTTCTTATTCTTGTTCTGTCTGCATTTCAAATCACTTGAAACTTGTCACATTCGTATTCTGACCCTCACACGTGACGGAAAACAAGATTACTTCTTTCCCGCCTCCGTAATTTTTAGGAAATTCCATACACATGAAGCCACATCTATCGAGTGTCTTTTTCTGATCGTTTCGTCCCACATGTAGCAATATGCTATGTGATTACAGATTAATAACACACTTATATTATATTATGGAACTTTAAATTAGTAATGGCGATCATGTTGATCATGAAAAACCAGACTTGGTTAATTTACCACCTTCCACAATTTCTGAATGTGATATCATTGAAATTATTGAAATGAAATAGCCACACTGAAAGATGTATCATGTTTCTTTTTTCTTTTTTTTTCTTTCTTTTTAATACCTAAAAGCACTAAAAGTGAACATTGTAACAAAATCAATATTAGTATGGTTTCATACTTTATTCCAATAGCATCAAGGAGTTTATAATTTAATTACTGAAGATGAGAGCGAATATTTGTAGTTTGCAATTGAATTCCTAGACAGCTTGGATATGAGTGGATTGCCGCTTCATATTTTACAATTGAAAGGAAGTTCTATTATGATGTTATTGAGAAATCTTAATGTTCTGTAAGGCCTGTTGAATGGCACTTGACTTATAGTTTCACATGTACTGTATATGTTAATTGTTTAGATCTGGACATAATTGCTTGCTTTGACTGAACACAGGATGGGTCTATACTGTTAGGCACTGTTTGGCCCGTCGTGCACTCTTATATGCAATGATTGTGCAAGTCCTACAGATGACCCTGGTGGCATTCGTGAATCCGATGCTAACAGTGAGCCATCCTACCTCAGCACCTGATAGTCAGGTTCTGTTTCGTGGACGAGTAGCCTGATAAGCCCGAGGGACCCGGAGCCCCAAGCCCTTCCTAATCAGCCGACGCTGACAGATACTGCCTCAGCCCCTGATGGAGCCAAGTCCTGTCTGCATACGAGTAGCCTGATGAGCCCCAGTCCCTTCCTTTATGAGCATCAAAAACCTGTACTACCTTCAAGACTTCATCCCAACCTATTTTTCCTATTGCAGTGGGAGTTGGAGAGTGTTGGTGGAATGACAGAGGGAAATGGAAGTACAGTCAACTCCGGATATAGTGAACCTCTGCGGATTTGCATATTCCGTTCACTACATCTGATGTTCACTATATCCGAAGTGTCTCTTCCCTAACCTTAAGTGACAGAAAGGAATGAAATTATGAACAAGAAAATAAAATATTTCATTTTTGTGGAATGGATTACACTGTATACTGTTACTCACAGTTGATTTACTTAAACTATGCTGTTGACCCACATCCGCTTGCAGAAGACCATGTTCAGTGTTACTTATAATATTCGCCTTATCTTCCAAAGAAAACACTTTACATGTGACATTTTATACAATATATTCACTGTTGGAACACTAGATCAAGTAGAAATGACAAATGCTGTTATGGTGTGACTGCATACTCAGCCTTGGAATTTCCCGGGTCACTTAATGGAAACTGGGAAAGGGTTGATGGAGTTTGAAAGCCATCGAAATCTTACCTTCATTTATGCTCTGCATATAATGTCCGTCCCCTTTAAATAAAAGAAGGCAATTTCACTTTCCGTTGTTTTGAAGCTATCAGTCATAATGGAAATGTTTTTGAGAACAAAAGGCAACCCTTTGACGGTGGAGGATTAGAAATAACAGTAGAGTGGAGTGCCCAAGAACAGAATGTCAACCCTTCGACGGTGGAGTAAATCAAGGTCGTCACGCTTTACCTAGATTTACAGTACAGCTCATTGTCTAGGAATCACTAATTCTACCTTTGTCCTTTGACTAAAGGAGTAAGAAACTTGGAATGTTGTTCTCAACACATTCTTTCAATTTTATACAAGAAGGTCTGACTTCAAATAAGAATTTTTCAGGCTACAAAGTTCACTATAAACGGAAATATTAGTGTACTTTTTAATGTATGCAGTTCAGGACTAACAATTTAGGTTCACTATAGCTGAATGTTCACTATAACCAAGTTCACTATATCGAGAGTTGACTGTACTCCAAGAAAAAACCCTCTGCAACGTCTGCTTTGTCCACCACAAATTTCACGATGACCTGGCCGGGGATCGAGCATAGGCTGCCTGGATGGAAGGCCAGTGTGCTAGCACTTTAGCCACAGACGCGGCAGATCTGGGCATTATTACTGGCGTAAATGTTGGCCAGAAAATACTACTTTCTTGCATTGATGTAATGCCAAGAAATTCTTCATTCATTTTCGTTCAAAAGAAGGCAATTTTCAATATGTTTGACTTTTTGCATAATGATCAATAAAGCTCAAGGACAGATAATTAGATGAAATAGGAAATTATTTACCAGAACCTATATTCAGTCATGGACAACTTTATGGCACACTAACTCGAGCAAGTTGAAATAGAACCAAAGAGCATGCACACAGCAAATTTCATATGGAAAGAAGTTCTATAGGTTTATGCAAATGAATGCTGCAGAGCAGTACAGGTTCTCTAGTAGATTTATAAATGTAATAATAGATATGCAATAAATGTACAATAAATTTAATGTACATTGAATGGATAATAAATGGAAACAAAGGCAAATCTAATTGTAGAAATACTGTGTGACACAGAAGTCAGTCGACAAATGGGGAATTTATATGTATATAATTTGAACTGGTAATGGAAATTACGGGAAAACGGCTGAACGGATTTTAATGAATACCATTTTGAAGCTTTCCATCCAAGGATATGCGGTAAAATAGTAGTTTTCAGTGAAATATCAATTTTCTTACATAATTTTCCTATTTTTCAAAATCCATTTGTCATCAGTTTTGAGAACTAATGGCTTTTCAGGAAAATACAAAAAAAAAAAAAAAAAAAAAACATACTACAGTAAACAATACTGGATGTTCAGTTCAAAGTGTGTCATGGCTCACTGTATGCCGTCACGTGGCTAGTCGATGAGCCTAGAGAATTCAATCTTCCTACACTTCCGCAGAGGTGTATTACTTATCTGCCAGAGAAGTTGTCTAGCAAGTATGGCATTAATTCTGAAGGGTACTTACCAATACGTACGGTAACGCCGGTAGTGGCAGGAATGTGAACTGTTTCGAAACATGTACTGAGGTGAGTTTTTTCTTAATGTCGGGTTATGGGGAGAGGGTTAAGACAATTACTTACGTATTTGTTGACATTAACTTCGATGGTCAACATGGACACGGAGCATTTGATTTGTATTGTGGAATGTTGCCATACGCAGCTGATGATAACAAATACCCTATGTACGACTTGGCCGTGCAAAACACAGTTATGGTAGCACACAGACCGTACAAACTGCCATCTGTTGCTACGACGTTCAAGTTATACCGTACACGTTCTCAAGTTCAGATTGAACACCTTGGTTAATAGGCAACTTCTCTGACACAAAAGCTGAAACTCGCTTCAAATCGCTGACTCATGAACAGTGACGTCATGACACACTTTGAAATGAATACCGAGTATAAGTTACCGAAGATTGCTTGCAGGATTCCTTACATATTTAGAGCTCAGATTCACTGACATCACAATGCCAATATGTCGATCTTCATTTGTGTAATTTGTTTAGAACATCTCTATATTGATTTATTAAAAGCTTCACGACTTAATAAAAAGGATTTACAGGTCTTATTCTGTGGTGTGTAATTTTCTGAGTACAGCTGTGTAATTTATTGGATATTAAAAACTACAAAACTTAAGAAGGTTTTATGACATTATTACCATCAAAAATGAAATATTATTACAGTTAATGTCATGATGCGAGTATTTGTCACTATTGATATGCATTAATGCTATGGATATATTGGTGATATGAAAGTGAAACCTTTTGGGGTTATATAACTTAAGTAGATGTAATGAATATCTTAAATTATATTCTTCATCTCTATAATTTACTGAGTAACGGCTGTACACTATACACATAAAACTGAAAACTACAAAACTTACATATCGTCCCTCCTCTGGCAAACTAGCAAAAGTGAAAATAAGCGCCCCTGCACTTATGGTCTATATTGTACTTAGTACTTAGTACAATATAGACCTTAAGTGCAGGGGCGCTTATTTTCACTTTAGCTAGTTTGCCAGAGGAGGGACGATATGATAATGTTATTAAAAATGAAATGTTTTTACAGTTATTAATCAAGTGGTGTGGGTCTTTTCAGATATTTAATGATAGTGCAGTGTAGATTCTCTAACCTAGGATGTAGTGCAGTACTATGAAAGAAGCATTAGTAATTTAGTCATGCTTCCTATTTTAGCTGCATCTTTAAATTATATCAAAATTAATATCATATTCCTTTGGTGTAATCGATTAGATCTCTGATCGCTGCCAAGCATGTCATTTCACTTGCTACGATAATGAGTTAGTTTATTTCCTGCAATCAGCAATGAGTGAAACACTAAAACTGCTAATAATTTACAATGAACAATTTTATTTTGGACGTATATAAGATTCTACAACTCTGCTAAAGCATTTGCCTCATTTTCTGTATCTCAGAAATAGATTTCTCACAACAGCCTACACTGCTAAACATACATATAATTTAAGTCTTCAATCTTCTGCCACTAAGTATTCATTACGAGCTTATGGCCAATTATACGTCATTGATTCAACATATGTTTTATGTGGACAAAATGATATCCAGCATTCACAGATACCTAATAACAGTGCAAAAGTTGTCAGATATTGTTGCTAGCACTCTTTATGCTATTTCCTACAAAATATAGAACTATTATTGACAAATGAAGAAAACGTGCGCTCTATATATTTAAGTTTCATTGATCATTTTGGGTTAGTTCAACAACAGTACAATAAACTTACTGCAGAGGAAATTGAGAGTGTATTTTTCTCTGTAGGATGGTGAGCCACCAAAATACTGTTATGTTGTGCATAGCAGACAATGGAGACCAAATTAAGCCCTCACTGTAACCCGACGATATATATATATACAGTATATATATTTATTGTTGGGTCACCCACACATATACATATATCCCTCCTCATCTCTTATGGCCATTATAACACAACTGCAACACAGTTCCCCACGTCAGCAAAACAAGCTCACTAGAATGACTTTACTTCAGTTTGTATAATTTCAGATTGCTGTTCATAGCAATTTCTCACACATTCATTAGTTACACAAGTTAACCAGCAATATTTAGGCCGTGTCTCAAAACTGCATTTTCAGCTGAAGTGAACTAGATTATTGACTAAATAGCCGGATGTGACGTCAGAAGTTATGATCCAAAGCTACATAGTGTATAGTAATCAAGTCCGTAGTAGCTAGTAAACGAAAGTGCTTTGGAAGAGATATAATGTAAATATAATGTAGAATAACACGTTAACTTTGAACACTGACATTGTTAATACCTCCAATGTTTTAAACATTATTGTAATATATTAAGCCCTTATCTTTTCCACATAACTCGTAATGAAACTGCATTAGGACACTGCCTTTTTAATTCAGTGCTGCACCGTGATGTCATGGTTTTTGGAAAAATAGTCTATGAAGAAGGCGGTGTTGCAAGCAGCATACATTTCCAAAGCTCCCTAGTGTGTAGTTTACAAGTCACCTAGTTGCTAGTCACTAGTGTGTAGTTCGGACTTGAGCTTTGAGATACGGCCTTAGTAGACCAGTATTGCTGAGAGGAAGCACAAATGTTACAATTTCTAAGGAAAATCAAAAGATATTACTTACTGATAAAATAAGAGGTATATAAAATTTTATAGTCTTCCGATCACTTCAGCAAGATCTTTTAGTAGGAAAAATAGTGATACTGTCTTTTACATTTCAAGGCAGTTCATTGAGTTATTACGTTGTTTTGAATATTACATCATCATTATTATGAAAGCAAATAACTTTCAAAGTGTCTGGTATTCTTTCTGGAATATAAATTTGACAAAAGATTTATATGAATTTTTAATGAACTTAGCTTGCAACATTTGCTGCACAAGCCACTAGTATTACTCTAATTCGAATATATTATCGCCGCGCTCTCATGGTTAACATTTGGTAGGTCTTTGAGTGGCCTTGTGCATAACATTCGACAGGTCTTTGAAATTTAATTGTATTATTGTTTTCAATTTCTTATGTCGCCACTCCAATCACTCACCTCAATTTCAATATTGCAACCAATAAGCTACTTCCATTATTAAATGACACCTACTTGTCTAATTCACATGGACTAAAACCGAGGTTGCAATGTCTTGTGCTGAGGATGAACATTAAGGTATGTGATTCAAAATTATTATTAAAGAGTTATTATTAAGAGTTAACAATGTCAACGTACTTGTATATAAAATAATAATAATAGCCATTTAACAATATAACAAACTAGTGCTTATTCTTATCGAGGAAGTAGACGTGACAATGTGACGCTTAGAGTAAAACCTACAGAGTAACAATCGGTCGGCAAAATTATGTTTTAAAAGCACACCACACGTTATTGTGTGATGCCGACATGTTAAGCATGAGGCCGCGGCGATAATACAGTATGTTCACTACCGCATATGTTCAAAATGTGCTCCATTTAGGGTAAACTAAGCTTACTCTGTGATACTAAGTAACTCCGTGATAGAATAAATTCAAGGGAAAAATTGTTCCTGGGCCGAGTATCGATTCCAGGACCTTTGACTTGGCGCACCAATGCTCTACCGACTGAGCTACCCAGGAACTTCATCTGACACTCAGTTTTTCCCTTTTTATCCACACAACTCGATTTGGCTGATGTTTCTGGCATCTTGTCGAGTTATGTGGATAAAAAGGAAAAAATTAAGATTGTGTCGTGTGAAGTTCCTGATAGCTCAGTCGGTAGAGCATTGGTGCGCTAAGCCAAAGGTCCTGGGATCGATACCCAGCCCCGGAACAATTTTTCTCTTGAATTTATTCAAGTCTGCTTCACAGGGAGCTTTACCTGAAAGTTATATTTGCATAATATGTACGTTACTGTAGGTACATTAACAGAAAACAACAATTTTAAAGTCACACAAAGTTTGTGTGCACTCAGTGTGGGTTTCTGGCGTCTTGTCAGCCCACTCGAGTTATGTGGATAAAAAGAGAAAAATTGAGACATGTTGGATAAAGTTCCTGGGTATCTCAGTCGGTATGCCAAAGGTTCTGGGTTTGATACCCAGCCCTGGAACAATTTTTCTCTCGAATTTATTCAAGTCTGCTTTACATGGAGCTTTACCTGAAAGCTAGATTTGCGTAATATATACGTTACTGTAGGTATGTTAACAGAAAATCACGATTTAAAGTCACACAGAGTTTGTTTGCACTTATGTGGGTTTCTGGCATCTTGTCAGCCCACTCGAGTTATATGAATAAAAAAAGAAAAATTGAGATGGTGTCGGGTGCAGTTCCTGGGTAGTTCAGTCGGTAGAGCATTAGGGCACTAAGTCAAATGTCCCAGGATCGATACCCAGCCCCAGAACAATTTTTCCCTTGAATTTATTCAAGTCTGCTTCACAGATAGCTTTACCTGAAAGCTAGATTTGGAACTCCGTAATAATTTGTATTTCTTATGTCACTTCATAGCTTTTATTTGTGGTAACTTAAAAATTTGTCACTAGATAACAGGAAGGTTGTCATAATGACAACGATCTGCGTGCTCTGGCAGTTCTGTGGGAGCATTTATTACTTTCTTTTATCAGTTTTACTTTGAAAGCTTGTGTTATCTGACGTCTTTGTGCAGGTGCAGTGAATTTATTTTTAAATTTCTTATGTTATTGCTAGACTTCTAGATTTCTAAACATTAATTGGTAAGTGTTTAATGCATGTTATTTTAAAATTTCAATCTTATTGAGTAAATACTTTTCTTCTTATAGTCTTAACACACATTTCTTAGCTTTTTAAATCTTTTCAGGTGAGCCGAAGCTATGACGCCAATTACGAAAAAGCAAGATAAGAAATCTTACACATCTGACACTATTAAAGAGGCACTCAGACGTGTCAAGGAGGATGAGTGGACTATTTATAAAGCCAGTAAACAATATGGAATCCCCTGGAGCACATTGAAAGATTATGCAAATACGTTTTTAGACAATCCTTGCAGTGCCAGTGTTTGTTTTGTCTGATATCATGAAAAGTGCCAGAATGTAATAAGTGAACTTCATTTCATATGTGATGGCTGTGAAGAATCAGATGACAGTAATTAGAAACAAAACAGTTCACTATCACGGAGAGTTATCTCTATAGTATCATGGACTAATCTATCACGGTGTAACTATTTTGTTTACAATTATTTTGGAATTATTTATATTGTTTAAAGAATAAAAATACCAAGTTTAAAAATAAATATGTTGTTGTACGATCATTTTTCTGAACGTTTTCAGTACCAACACTTTACAATACATGAAATAAGTGTAAGTATAAAAAAAATTATATCACGGAGTAAGCTTAATTTACCCTGCTTGAAGAGAGTGCCTCACTCATTCCTGACATTCTTCTGTCACGCTTACAAAGTGATGCAGGTGGGATGTGCTGAGTGACATAGGTGATTCTTTGTTTCAAATAATCTATAGATGTAGGTTCTGTCTGAAAAGGTGTTGTTTCACAAATCCCCATAGAAAGAAATCAAGGATTGTGAGGTCTGGTGACCGTGTAGGTCATGACTGAAGTCCACCTCGTCCAACCCAGTGCACACCGAACATCTCATTTAGTTTCTGGCAAACTGTTAGAACATAATGTGCCTAGACCCCAGCTTGTTGAAACCACATTCTTATCCATTCATTCATTGGCAAATCATATAGAAATTCCATTGCAGTGCTATCCAGCAATTCCCCATATGTGTGTTGGTTTACATTTCCATCAAAGAAATATGATCCCACCACCATATGACCTAATATTCCACACCACACCATAACTTCTGGAATACCAGGTTTGTTAGCTTCACGCATCCATCTTGGGTTTTCTTTGGACCAGTATCGTGCATTTTGTGTATGAGCATGCCCATTCAGAAAGAATAAGCATTCGTCACTGAATAGAACATGCTGAAGGAAGGATCGATTAGTACGCAAATGCTGTGTAATCCAGTTGCAATATGTTCGCCCCTTAATTGGATCCTCTTCTTGCGTTCTGTGTAAATGCTGCAATTTGTAGGGATGAAAACGTGCAGATTTCAATATTCTGCTAACAGGTTCTCTACTGATACCACTTTCTCGAGCCACATAGTGCACTGACCTTTTAGGGCTGGCCATCATCTTTGCAATCACGTCTACTGAATGTTTTCAGTCAGTAGCAGATTTGGGATGACCAATTCGTTTCTTGTTGAGTACACTGAAAGTTGTTTTAAATTTATGCAATAATTTGGCTATATTTGGGTATGATTGTTTTGGAATACAGTGAATCTCTCCTTACGGACACCCCCAAGATACGGACACTCCTCATATATGGACAGATTTTTATGTCCCAACTGAAATAATATAGAAATAATGATACATTAAACCAGTGGTCGTCAGCACTCGCTGAAATGTGCAATGGGTACGTGGTGCCATCCCCTGTGCACCGTCTTGCAACAGGGAGAGATAGCATACCTGCTAGCAGCTACGAGAGCACTATAGTGCACTGTTGGTAAGAGAGGCTAGCTCCAGCGTGCTCTGTGCTGACGACCCCTGCATTAAACTCTCGTTTACGGACACTCTCAGATATGGACACAGACAGCTGTTTCACAGTCCTAAAGCTTGCTTTACCTCCTGATTGCGGACAGAACTTGGATTTCAAGACCTAATGTGTTACAAAAATGGAAAATTTAGTTTTGAGAACTGTACAGAAATACCTTAACATGAAACATAACATAAGGGTCTCATAGGATACCACAAGCCCAGCTGGCTATCCCTTGTTAGCTGGAAGCGGGTGGATAAACAGAGTCATAAAATTTAACCTGTTTGATGGGTCCAAAGTTTCCGCGATCGTAAAATTGTATTCGACACATAATAGGGTTAGTAGGATTATTCTCTTCACTTCAATCAGGTGTTCTGTTTCGAGAGACATGGCACCTGAACGTAAAAGTTAAGTTGAAAACTATAAATTATAATACTGCATAACTGTAGACCTAGAATAAAATTGCATGGCACAGGACTGTATTTTCCTTTTTCGGCCTTATCTACTGTAGTTCAAAGTTGTAAAGAATTTGCAGTAGTATGCTGTATTTAGAATTAAAGTACAATAATACATTTCATTTAAAGTGTGAAGAGATACATAATGCTATTATAAATTTACTGTTAGATTGGGGAACGTCCCTCCCAATAAAGGACACCTCCCAGATGCGGACAGATTGTTACATCCCTTCGATGTCCGTAAATGAGAGGTTTCACTGTATCAGGATGGCGACAGTGAAACTCGTCTGCAGCTTCTCTTGTTGTCCTGTGATTGTCCCCACAGAACAGTACTAGCTCCACGCGCTGTTCAGGAGTCACATGATCACTTCATCTTTCAATGAATATCAATATCACAACTGAAAACAATAAATAATAATGTTGTCTTCTTCAACTCTTACTCAACTCAAAATAATAACTCAGTAGCTTCAAACCACTGCCTGCTGGATCACATCCTATGGCTGCTTTCACTGCCTTTTCAATCAGTGCTTATGTGCGAGTAAATGCTAGATGGGAGGTAGTGACTTTGCACACGGCCGACTTGATGCTTGCTTCGCTTCTCCTTTACCGGCCTTGACAATTCATCTTGATCCCTGTGTTAAAGCTGTAATTGAGAATATATGAAATTTCCGCCAGATGGCACTAACTGCTAAGGATCGCTGAGGAATGTGTGTATGGTTTCTTGTACAATTATACTTAGTAATATTGTGCTTCTTTCTACTGGTATGTCAGTTTATTGTGATGTGGTTCAAAATGACGTATTGTTGTGTACCATTGTGTACTTCGAATAGAAAAAAGAGTGGAGGAACAATATCATTCCACGAATTTCCGAGTGACAGGGAAAGATGATTATGCCTCATGACCAGAATATTGTATGAAATGGAAATATAAAAATTGGAGATTTATTCTTCAAAAAGGTGAGAAAAATTCAAATGTATTGGAGCAACAGTAACAAATATAAATGACACTTGGGAGGAAATTAGGGCAAATCTCAATATAGCGAATGTAGAAGCTCTGCCCACGACCCCTTCCAGTTTTCCCCTACTAGCTCACCAGACAATCTACGTGATAGGTGAGTGTTGTGTCGAATGCACATTTTATATGGATGGGGATAACTTCCCCTACTGGCGTTCGCTATATTGCGATTTATCCGAAATTAAACACAGAATAAATATGGGAAATGCCTCTTATTATTCGGTTGAGATGCTTTTGTCGTCTAATCTGCTGTAAAAAAATCTGAAAGTTAGAATTTATAAAACAGTTATATTACCGGTTGTTGTGTATGGTTGTGAAACTTGGTCTCTCACTAGGAACAGAGATTAAGGGTGTTTGAGAATAAGATTCTTAGGAAAATATTTAGGGCTAAGAGGGATGAAGTTAAGGAGAATGAAGAAAGTTACACAACGCAGAACTGCACGCATTATATTTTTCATCTGACATAATTAGGAACATAAAATCCAGAAGTTTGAGATGGGCAGGGCATGTAGCACATATGGGCGAATCCAGAAATGCATATAGCGTGTTAGTTGGGAGGCCGAGACGTAGATGGGAGGATAATATTAAAATGGATTTCAGGGAGGTGCGTTATGATGGTAGGGACTGGATTAATCTTGCACAGGATAGAGACCGATGGCAGGCTTTTGTGAGGGCGGCAATGAACCTCTGGGTTCCTTAAAAGCCATAAGTAAGTAAGTAAGTAAGGAAAAGATGCGAAAAATGGCTTAAGGTGATTTCACACCAAGACTTTGTTCCAAAAGCAACTCCCCATCTTCAGTCGTTTGTAGTTTACATTTCAGGGAAGAAGATTATTCTAATAATGGGAAATTTAGACAATTAAAACCAAATGCTGTGCCAACAGTATTCCCTAGGTATAAAGTGATAAATATCAAAATCCGTGACGAACAATTACTAAAACTGATCTCCGTTCACCCAAGAAACGCAAATCTTTTATTAATATTGGTTTTCACTATTTGAACAAGATTTTCCGTGTGGCTCAGCATCAGTTAATGACATTTCCTTTTTGGCAGTTGAAAATGACCATAAGGCGACGCAAACAGATGTTGTGAACATTGACGAGCTAAAAAGAAATATAAACAAATTGAGTGTTAAAATTACACGACTTAATCAGGTGTTATAAGAGAAACAAGATGAGATAACAAAAACAACCGAAAAACTCCAACTAATTGAAAGAGATCCGTTACATAAAGAACTGGAAAATGTAAAGAGAGAGGGCAATGAAGGCAGTATTCATGCAAAATTTATTCTAGATGAGCTTCTTAATCATCTAAAGAGAATACCAAACAAGAATATATTAGAAAAATTGTGTTCGGAAAATGAGCCGTTGCTGTGTAGATGCCCTCTCTTGCAATGCCCAATTTGTGATGAAAATGGCCAAAAATGACTTGCTAATATCATTACTGTGAAATTTGTTAGGCCACTTCTAGATAACATTGCAGCAGTTTTAACTGAAAAGCTTGTTGCTTCAAAGAATGCGGCTTATAATCCACTGAGTCGCAAAAATCTTGAAACTATGATTCTTGAATCTGCAATATCAAGTGGAGTGTATCAGTGCAGTGAGTGAAATTATAAAATTTAGTACAAGTTATGGTAAATAATTACCCAAGTGATTACTTTGAAACATCACAGTTTACCCTAGGGGTGCTACCCAGCGAATGAACTACAAAATTATGCCTCTGTCATCATGTTACTTAAACTGAACAGGTTACTATGGGTTATCTTCCCTGCTTTTAAACTCACGATTTTACCATAATTAACAGAACTAAACATAATAATATGTATTATTTTCTTATTTATTATTTATAAGTATTATTATTACTGTTTAATCATTTATTTTAATTTATATTGAGTATTTCTTCTGTGGGCACCACACCTTGGCAGACAGCGCCTCATGGTGGAATTGAGAAATTAACCAATTTCAGAATAAGATTACTATTGTCAAGGCCGTATACAAAGAAGCGAAGGGAGCATCAAGTTGTCCGTGCTTTACATATACTGATTGTATTAATAGCAGTGGGCACAGCCTGCCACACAGTGGCAAAATAACGTTCATTGAGCAGGCAGTTTACACAGCTACAAGATGCGATTCAGCAGACAGTGCTTCAAACAGTAAACAAAACATAACAAACTAAATGTAGCATTGTTGTTTACTGTACCATGGCCTACTTCAATTTATGTACTGTATTCCTTTTACATATCGTTGTTGTTCTTGCAATAACTTCTATGTGCAAAATATAAAATTTTTCAGTAGGAAGATAAAATATATTTATTCATCCTATAGCAGTGGTACATAGAAGATTGTGAATTCTTACATTTTCGAAAGAAAGAAATATAATTATTAGATATAAGAGATTTTATTATTTGCTGTATCACTATTTAAGTTATTTAATAGAGCAAATATTTGAAAATCGATAAATATGTCACATAGGAGTTATTGCAGGAACAACGACGATATTTCACAGAAACTAATTCAGGAAAATTCTAGTGGTACAAAGGGGAATATGTACTGCCAACCTAATAGTATACAAATAAAAAATATCACTCAGATTACGGACATTTTGGAGGGAACACGTCATTATGTTACTTTGTACAATAATTATTTCAGTTTTACAATTAGTAATGTTTCTCATTTGTCAACTGACTTCGGTGTCACACAGTATAAAAATCATAGTCAGTCAGTAAATCAGTCAATTCTTTGACTTGCGACATCTTTCGAATTCCCAATCTCCAAGCATCTGGATTCTCCCATATACAGTAGGTACCATATGAGAACTTATGTAACATTTTCCTGATGCATTTTTTTAACCCTCCAGTAGTGCGTGTTCTAATGTAATGTTAGTGGTCTTGTGATCTATAATCCAAGTAATTTTTTTTTTCATATAATTTTTTTTTTTTTTTTTTAATTTTTCTGGTTAATTATTAATGATTACACATTAACAGAGTCTAATTACATTAATTATTTCAAAATTCATAAAACAATTATTTGTCCAATTACGTGTTATAATAAATGCTGTAAAAACATAAATATAGAGACTGAGAACATCTGTGTGGAGAACAGTCATGATCCAATAATGCATCAATTTAATTACGCACCAAAGAAAATACTAGCTTAACACTTGTCAATAGCTGATAGGGTAGACAAATATATGAACGAAAGGTACCCAGATGACAGATATCATCTGCCATCTCAGATAACCAATCATAAATAAAGTACTGGATCACTATTGTGATTCATGCGACCACTGGAGGGTTAAGTATAGGAGTCAGTCAATTTACTCTGTTGAGATGATGAATTGTATCTTCAGTAGCTGCGTATTGTTTGCCAAAGAAAAATGTAACAGAAAAGAGATGTGTTCGTTGTCAATCTTTTCAACCATATAATCACTTCATTAATTCGAGACAGATCCTACAAACAGTGTTGTTCAGGTAGTCGCATACCCAACATTTTGCCAAGGCTAATGCTGCATTGGGACCTTTTATTGTGGGTCCCTACCACCACAGCATGGCATGTCCTTAGGTTGTGGATAGAGGAGACTGCTTCCAGATATGGAGGGGAACTGCGAATATATATTGTATATGCAGTCGCAAACAGCCAATAAGGGGTGGTCCTCCATGTTGGGGGTCGGACGAAGGCCTGTCAACCCATCACTAAAAAACAGCTTGTTATAAAATCCCAAAATAAGCCTCAGAATGGGACTGATTCTTTGGTGTGACGACAACAAAGGAATAAGGATATGAGATTTGGTATTTCGAATGTGACAAGTCTATACAGAACAGTCTATACAGAACAGGGGAGTAACTAGCTAGATATAGAATAGATTTTGTGGGAGTACAGAAGGTTAGACTAGATGGGAATGGCATATTGCCAATAGGAGATTACTTGTACTACGAGGAAGGAAAAAATAATCACCAATTAGGAACAGATTCTTTATTCATAAAAGAATAAAATTAACAGAAAAAAAGTCGAATTTATCAGTGACAGGTTATCATGTTTAGTACTTAAGGGTAGATGGTGCAATATTGTAGTTATAAATGCTCACGCCCCTAGGGAAGAGAAAGACGACCACTAAGCATTTCACAGTAAAAAAAAGTGTTTCATAAATTTTCTGTAACAATCATTGTCATCATGTGACCCATAGTAGGCTATAGTATAGCTAGCAATGGTATAACGAGTTTTCTACTATATAAGAAAATACTTTATGGTAAGTGGACTCACAGCTTTTCACTTTATGAGTAAAGATAGGTTCTTGTCAGACTTCTGCTTAATTTAGTAACAAATTTCAGCCATTTCTGAAACTCCTTATAATGAGACCAAGTAACAAAAATTTGGCCTTTCAATCTTTTCTGCTGAATTTAAAATGTTTAATTTTTAAGTCCATCTCTTTCCATGATTTCCATTACGAACCTTAAGGGTAATTGAATATCTGCTGCTTGTATTTGTTTCTGACTTTGCTTCTACCCACAATATATTTTCATAAAACATTGTCAGCAACGGTAAGCTACCACATTTACCTTTTCCAAGAAAAACTGCAAACAACACGACATTAAGATATATGGATCATATGAGGAGACAAAGAGGAAGGCAGAAAATAGGAAAGACTTGCCCTTTGGCAGAACACTATGAATGAATGAATGAAAACATTGAATAATTTCAAGGAAAAATTGTTCTGGGGCCGGGTATCGATCTCGGGACCCTTCACTAAGCGCACAAATGTTCTCCCTTCACTAAGCGCATGAATGTTCTACCAACTGAGCTACCCCAGGAACTATACACGACACCGTCACAATATTTCCTTTATATCCACACAACTCATATGGACTGACAAGATGCCAGAACCCAACTTTTATTGCACACAATTTCTGTGTGATTTAAATGTGGCTTCCTGTTAACGTACCTCCAGTAACAAATATATTATGCAAATCTGTCTTTCAGGTAGTAGCTCCCTGTAAAGCAGATTTGAATAATTTCAAGGAAAATTTGTTCCGGGGCTGGGTATCGCTTAGCTTAGCAAAGGGTCCCGGGATTGATACCCGGTCTTGGAACAATTTTTCCTTGAAATTATTCAAATCTGCTTTACAGGGAGCTACTACCTGAAAGACAGATTTGCAGAATGAAAACATTGTCACAAATATGATTTTTTAAAATTACAGTTTTGTTTTGGTTCTGATTCTGTCTCTCAAAAGTTTCCAATTTATTGTACTACTGCGTTGCTAGAAGAAGAATGGAAGGAATATAGATTCGTAAAAATTAGTAAACAATAATATCGTAATTTTTTTACTTAGACCTATGTTTTAAACTCTTCTTGTATGAATCATAGGAAACTATTTTTGTTCATATACAGTTGTGTTTTTGTTTTCAGAAGATTCTGATAATGAGATCATCATTAAGGTAGAAACTGAGAATGGAGATCGTACAGACAACAGTGAACAGAGCGAAGAGGAAGAATGTAGTGGACAGCTGTGTCGTCTCTGTGCAAACAATATAAAAACAGGAATATATATATTTAATGGAATTGGAAGAGAGCAACATCTTGCAGATAAAATTAATACCTGTTTACCAATTACTGTAAGTGCGCTTATATCCTAAATAACATAAGCTGCTTTAAAAGGTTGATATCATTTGCCTGTCTTTAGTCATAATGTATTCAAAAGTAACATCAATATTAACTTATGAAAAGCATAATAACAATGCTGCTAGGGTGAAGAAGTGTTATCTGTTTTCAAATAGTTTTATTAGCCTAATTGTCATAATCATGTAAAAGTTTATATCGCGAGTGCAAAGGAAGAGCAGTGATATAAACTATGTGCAAAGAAGGCTGCTGAACTGTCACTTACTTTCCTTTCCATGTTATAAAACTCTTATGGTGGAAAGAGTAAGTGAGCTAGTGTATATTGTGTTCGTTATTTTTATAAATTTATTCATTTTCACATCTTGAAAAAAATATATATATATATATATGAGCCCCTTAGATCCAAAGTGGTGTAAGTCACACTTAGATAGTTTTGAGATATGAGGGCTTAAAGTTTAACAGCTGCAATCAATTCATTTTGTACAAGAATTTTTTTATTCTTAAATAAACTTGTTGAAAAAGGGCTAACTTAAATTTCTATTTAGTTCCAAGGAAAAAAATGACATTTTCAGGTAGTAAAATAATTTTTTTTTTCACAGCCATGTCACTTACACCACCTTTCCTGAAATGGTTTAAGGGTAGTATGTTTTAGCAAAGAACGAATAGAAAGAAAACTTTTAATACAGAAAAGTCAATTTTTATTTTTTACAAGAATTATAGCAATAGTTTACTAATGTCTAAGAATGGCTAATCTTTGATCAACAAATTTTCACAATAAACAGTCCTAAAGGTTGACATCAGGGGTTATCGGGATCCATTTCGCCATCTTCCAGCGGGCCATTATCTCTGACGTTGGATGATGTTTGAAGACTTTGAAAAAATCCATGGCTTACAGGAGGGATGAAGGGGAGTAGATCAAGCATGTCTTTTTTCTTTGCCGGTGTCACTGGCCGGGGTCCAGCGTAAAGGTGATCAAGAACGATATTAGACAGGTTCACTACTCTACGGCCACGTCTCGCTGTTGGTGTTATGTCCAACTTAGAAAAAGGCATGTCATCCATCAGAGTTTCTTTGTAGAAAATGGTGAAAGGGTCAGCTTTTGTGTATCTTAACCATTGAATCTTAAGCCAGTTCACAGGATTTTTTTCTTCATTAGTTTTTCTTCTAGTGATTTGTTTTTCCAGGTTTTCTGTTGACAAGAAGTCTTATGTTGTCATTAATGACAAATGGAAAGGATTTTTCTTCCTAGATTCAAGAATTATTTTTTGCCAGTCTTCGGGGCCGTAAATAATATTATGTTTCCCTTTGCTATAATTTTCAATGCTAGCAAAATCGGTGTCATTTGGCAGGTATGAGTGCCCACTCATCATAAATTTTTGGTCAATAACAGTGACCCTGCCAGCGGCTTCTTTCTGCAAAAACCTTAATAAAAGTAGGGCCATCTTAATATTTCTATTTTGGCCTGAGCATGTGTCACTATACATGACCACATGTTCTGCTGTCTGTGCTCTGCATGTAATGTGTTTTATAACACATGCTCCAATTTCTTGAGCACCTCGTGAGCCTTCAATTTCGTTCCAGACAGCGATTAAGGGAAACCTGGTGTAAGTCTCAGTTACACCACTTTGGCTTAGAACAGAATAATGATTCTCTTGAGTGCTTAAACTTGTGCTGCACTCTATGAGAACTTACAAGTAAGCTAGGATTTGCTCCACTATTCCAGAAAATAGATTTTAAAATGAAGAATCCATTTCTGGACTTAACTCAAAAATAAAAAAAAATGGACTTACACCACTTTGGATCTAAGGGGCTCATATATATATATATATATATATATATATATATATATATATATATATATATATTGCATATTACAGAAGTCATATTTTACCTTTAGATGCCATTGGTAATCTAATTGGTTGTAATCAGGCAGCACATTTTCGTTCCCAAACGTACAGTGCATCGAGTAGTTTCTTCTGGTAGCTACATCTATTATGTCACGTGGATGAGTAAGCAATATCGAATTGCAAGCAGGTATACATTGGGTCATTAAATAATAATGATGTAATGTAATATAAATATGTCCCTGTAACGTCATATGATGTAGAAGGAACATTCTCTTAGTTTAAACAAATTTTATGTGATGTTCGTAAAAGATTTGCATTTCATAACCTCAGAATATATCTTTTTGTTCACTGCAATGGGATAGGTTTTGATAAATGAATTATTTGTATATATTGTCTAACATATAAATGTTGATAATTTGTAGACTATATTGATTTTTGTTATTATTATTTCGTCCCTGAAACATCATGTGATGTAGGAAGAACATTTTCTTAGCTTAAACAAATTTTTACTGGCAGTTACAGTAAAAGATATGAATTTCATAATCTCAGAATATATATGTTTTTGTTCACCATAACGGAGTTGATTTCGTTAAATTAATTAATTGAATATATTATATATAGAGTATTCACAGTTAATGTGTATCATGCTTACTGTTATGTTCTATAATATATATTGTATATAATATTATTTAATGACCCCATGCGTACCTGCTTGTAATTCGACCTTGCTTACTCATCCACATGATGTAATAGATGTAGCTACTAGAAGAAATTACTTGATCCGCTATACATTTGGGAGCGAAAATGCACTTCCTGGTTATAATGCTTTTCTCCAGAACAAAAAGATATGTGAGTTTGTTCCAGGCAGGGAGTGATACATTTTTATTTAAAAGAATGACGAGATTTACAGAATCTTGATGTTTTTGTGAATACACCGTTGTTTTATTGTTTTGTACTTTATTATTTATCATTAGGGATATGGTTTTTTATTGTAATTGGTTATTAATTACTAGAGCTAGGAATTTTATGTATTATCATTTAGCAAAATATGTACATATGTAGTGAAAAACAGTGAAGTATGTAGTATATTTTGTTGTTTGATCAACTGCCCGAAAACAGGTTTGACTCTCAAGTGACACCAGTAAGGCATCACTCATGAGGCAACTAAGTCAGGAGACAATAGGGTAGGGTGACCAGTCTCTTTCCCCCTCCATTGCATACATCACTAACTAGTAACATATTACACTGTACTATCACATATATAATACCAATTTATTGTTTTATTGGTTTCAACATTTGAGAGACAATCATACATTAAATTTTGTGGCACAGTGAACAATTATATATTTTTATAAGTTTCTGAGATTATTGATTGACACCTGTCACGTAGAATGTTCTTATACTGAATGAATGAGAGGGAAAGGGGTGCAGTACACGGGAGGGTACATGAAAACAAATCCTTGCAAGAGGGTTTGGGACTGAGAAAAAACTGAATATGTGAGCTCCGAGCCTGTTAGCCACTTCTCTCACTCACAGAGAATGATCTTTCTGCGTCACATGATGTAGCTGAAGCAAATTTTAGAAGAAGTATTTTTCCTGGGGGAAATGTCCTTAGGTAGAACAATGCCTTCTCTTTGAATTCGGCATACACTCTGTAATGTTGAACATCCAGGGTTTCTTTCCAACACTATTTGCCATTTACTCAATACACTTGCAGAATTGTCAATGGCAGCAATAGAATTTTACAGGAGAAGTCCTGAAATTTCCACATGTTTGATGCTCTCTTGAAGCCAGCTGAAGTTTCCCCTGATTTAGGCAATAGAGAAGATCACTTTGGAACCACTAAAGACACTCTGATTAATTCTTGCACTGTCTTGCTCACCTCTGGTGGTCATTCTTGCTTTATGACACGTAGAAGATATATATATATATATATATATATAGTTGAGCTCACACTATGTTCTCAAATGATCTGAAATATAAAGTTCTTAGTTTAATAGTGTGAACACCAAGCAGTGGGTTATAATGAGCACTGAATAGAATTTCTGACACAGCATTTTGTCATTCCTTCCATTTGTTTCATGATCATTGTGTACAGTGTATATGTGCAGCAGGAAGATATTAAAATATTTGAGATTTTGTATATGGAAACTTTTTTTATTCCCCCTAGCATCAGTTCCGTCTTTCAATTTCTGCATTGTGTATGAGCAACAAAATCCATTTCATCCACTCATGTATCATATTGGTTATGTTTTACACATATTTCCAATGTTGTCAGATCCAGAAAATTAGAGATGAGAATGATTCAGCTTGATGACGTGTAACTTAATAAGGAAGCACTTTTGATTCACGTTTACTTACTTGCTTTTTCGATCCCATGTGCCATTGCAGCATTTTTATCCTGATAATTTTTATGTATTGTTTAATAGGATCATATGTTGGAATGGTAAAATTACATAATTTCAGTATTAAGCATACCTCTAAAATTAAATTTTTTATAATTTTGTTGTTTTTATTTCCACAGGTTAAAGTCACTGATTTGTTACCTAAACAGCTGTGCGTTCCTTGCAACGACAAGCTCAACATCTGTTTTGAATTTGCTGAGGCATGTGTCAACGCTGAAAAGAAGCTGAATAAATTAATGAAAGTGCAGACAGTGGAGTTTCCTGGTAGCACTCTACAGAGTTCTGTGTATAGTCATTCTAATCAGGATAATGTAGCAGAGAAACAAGTAGACAAATTTAAAGATGTGACTGACACAAATAAGTTATGTTGTCCTCTGTGTTGTGAAGGAAATATGGTTCTGCAGAAGGGTGTTTGTAATGCAGAAGAAATAAATTTTTTTAATGGGTCACAGTTCTCTCCAATTAATGAAATTGTTGAAATATTTGGAACAGCAGGGGATTATACTAGTAAGCAATTCGAAAATGTAAAGTCTGTCACCCATACATCATTGAATGGCAATAATCACAATCTATTTGAAGAAGCTGCCTCTAGAGAGAATAAATGTAAGAATGAAGAAAATGTAGATGCTCCTTGTATAACATTTATGTGTCGATTTTGTGGTGAATTTTGTCCTGATTTGGTATCTAGCATAACTCATTCAAAATGCCATTCAAATGAAAATGGCTTTCCATGCGTTCTTTGTAATGCATCATTTACAACAGAAATTGATGTAGAAAATCATTTCAAGAATCATAATTTTGAAGTCCACAAGAAATTGGAAAAATCTCGAAACAAAAATTTGGAACAGAAAAGTATGCCATTTAAAACTGATGAGGCAAAACTGTGCAAGTGTTCAGAATGTGGTAAGATTTTTGGTACTGAGGAAAGACTTTCATTTCATACTCAATTTCACTTTGGCGCCAGACCCCTAGTGTGTGAACGCTGTACCAAAGAGTTCACAAGTGAGAACATGCTGTTTCGTCATATGAACCTTGTTCATGGAGGCACAGAGACATGTAAGCAGTGTGGTGCATCATTTATGTCGAAAATGAAGCTGGACATGCACACATGTGAGCTGGCAAGGCAGCCATTCAGGTGCAAAATATGTAAGCAGCAATTCCAGGACACTACATCACTGAGAAGCCACACTGCATCACACAATCTGATTCTTGCTAAGCCCTTTCAGTGCAACCATTGTGATGCCAGCTTCACTCGTGTCTCCAAGTTGAATACTCATGTTGAGATGTCACATTGTCGCCCACTTATACCACAGGTTTGCGTTAGATGCAACATATGCAGAGCTGTATTCCCTAACATGGAGTATGCCATGCTGCATGCTGATAAACACAACACGTCTGTGCTGTTGGATGAAATAAAAAATCTGGAAGACATTGAAGCCACCATGCTCTTCTGTTGTGAGTATTGTGAGATGCTATTCACACAGATGGACACTTTATTGCAACACAGTCTTGAGCATTCTGGGGATAATCCATATTGCTGTGTATATTGCAACATGCTGTTTCCAGACCACAGTCAGATGAAGTATCATAAGAAGTACCACTTGGAAAATGAAGACCAGTATGACGAGCTGAGCCTATTTACTATCCCCTTGCTATTCGTTTGTGAAAAGTGTGTGAAGAGCTTCAACACGTGGAAAGGACTACAGATACATTACAATATCCTGCATGGTGGATATCAAAGAGGAAACATGCAAAATTTAGATAAAAAGAAAAGTAAGGAAACTGATATAGAATTCCATCTATGTGAAGACTGTGGTGAGAGCTTTAAAAAGAGAGCAGATTTGAGACGACATAGGCTGAAGGAACACCGTCCACAGAACAGGTTTCCATGCGAGGAGTGTGGAAAGGTGCTTCTGCATTACTCTGGTCTTATCATCCACCGACGTCAGCACACAGGTGAGCGTCCATTCATGTGTGATGTATGCGGAAAGAGCTTTCCACAGGGTCCTGCTATGTACACACATCGACGAACACACACTCGTGACTACCCCTACCGCTGTGAGATATGTGGACAGACGTTCAACAACAAAGGTGACCTCAACAATCATCGTCGTTCAAAGCATACAAAGGAGCGACCGTTCAAGTGCAATGTTTGTAGCAAGTCATTCCTGACAAGTGGTGTGTACTATCAGCATAAACAATTGCATGCCGGTATTCGCAAGTATAAATGCTCTCACTGTGATAGGTCTTTCAGCAGGTGGAATGCTCTGAGCATCCATACAAAATCGCATACTGGGGAGAAACCCCATGCATGCCACGTTTGTGGCAGAGGTTTTGCTCAAAAGGGTGATATGAAGAAGCACATGAGGACTCAACATGGTGTCTTAAAGTGAAAGTGGTTAACTTTCTTAGTTTAGTTTCGTGTGATCTTTGATGTTATTTAATAAATGTATTTAAAAAATTGTACTTATTTTTTAACTGCAAGGTTTAAATATTAATAAGCATTAAAACAACTTTTATATGTACACATGTTTTTTTTTTATTATTATTTCACCCACTGCTAAATGTGAAAAATGAAGACATAGATGACAATTAGGTTTTTTTAATGTGATGTTGGATTGTGAATGTGTCATTTGCAATGGAATGGACGTAAAAAAATGTCTGTTTCTTCTTACCAAAGTAATATTGTGGAGTAGGAAACAAATTGGTAATAAATAGGAGGCAGATGTTGATGAAAAGTCATCTTATTTTTCACATTAGGACGATGCCTGTTAATATAGAAATCCTTTCTATGTTAATATCAACGTAAAAAAAAATAATTTCTTATATTTCATTTTTTGACGTTTTTGAACTAATTGGTCATTTTTATATTTTTTTCGGCATTTATTGGTCATTTTTAATACTTTGAAGAGCTTTTAGATCATTTGGGATGCATTTTACTTTCTTCTTTACTGATAGGTCTGTTAAATCATTTTCTAAGCAAATAAGTCAGTAGTAATTACCTACTGAATAAGTGAATAACAGTGAAGTTTGAGTTTTGTAGTTTGGAATAGAATCTAAAGTCCATCCCTCAATTCATTGAAGGCTTCATTTCACACAACAGAAGTAATATAAAACGGTTGACAACAGCTTAGTTTAAGTGAGGGCTTTGACCACTACTGTTCTTTTGCCGGTACGAGGGTGTCTTTAGAATTTACGTTTGGAAGGGGGAAACTTTCACCGTGTCCTGGACAGGACGTGGTCCGGAAGAGATGTCTACTGTGGTAGACAGTATTTTTAATACAAAGATTGCAAGGATGCATGCTGCGCCCACAATTTGTTTTGTCATTCACACTCCCTCATCTGGAAGATCTGGTAACAAAGGAGAAGCGCAGAAGGATGAGGAGACAAAGAATGAAGACACTGACTGATTGAAACACATTGTAAGCCTTCATTAAAATCTACAGTTTTCCCTTAAAACCTTAATTTTGTTGCATTTTTTTTTCCTTTATCTTAGCTGAATTCCAGGACGTTGCCTCCTATCTCCGAGATTTGCAGGGCAGTCATTGAAACAAGGTGACTAATTTTTAAGAAGCTGTGGTGCGAGTACAGTGAATAATATTTAAATGTCATTTTCTTTTAATTTTATGTAATTTTTCCATTAGTTTAAGGGCATTTTAATGATCATTTTAAGTAGCTTTTTAGGTAATCAACATCCGACCCCTAGTAATAAATAATGGAGACACATGCAGACAGACAGAATCAATATTGTGACTTTTTATATTTCAACAATAGTGTTACTTTTATTCACAACAATAATGGCTTTCTATTTCTGAATTTAAACACTCCCGTCAACAATGGGTATTCCACTCCACACAGCAACACAGTATTCGTTATTGCATTCCACAGACGACAATGACAATTCATTTGGATTATTGAGAACAACAATGTACTCCTAATCTCAACTAAAGTTCACAAAGCACTATTTACAAAACAAAACTGTCAGTTCTTAGTTTGTTTGCCTTGGCTAGTTCTTCTAGCTCATTCACTCAAGTTCACAGTATATCGAACCCAAGACTCCCAGAGACAGTCCACTGAACTTCGAACTCAAGACTTTCAGATAAAGTTCACTCACGTCGAACCAAAGACTCCTGGATGCGTTGCTTCCGTCTGGGCGCTGCTACAGTTACTCAAGTTCACTCACGTGTCGAGCCCAAGTCTCGAAGGCTGACTTCCTTGCTCGCTCACAGCTGCTTCACAAAAACTGACTGACTGGTCTTCTGAACTGCTCGCGCTTTTATTACTACATTACACGTTCTCGTCTCTTTGATCCTCGAAGTTTCTGTTTCTGGAGACTTCTCCGGCTTTTTCTGCTCAGTCCCACTTGCTTTTCTTCCCCCTCTCTGCCGCGGCCCAGCGTGTCGTCATTTCCCCTCTCCTCTCTATCCTTGCCCAGTGCCCGCCGACTTGTCTCTCCCCTCTCCGTCACCTTCCTTCCGTGCGCGCCCTCCCTTCTGCCAGATGCGTGCTCGACTCCCGAGGCAGCGAGAACTTTCCAGCATGGTTGCCACAATATGTTTATAGGCTATCAGTAACATTGTAGTACTTCAGTCGGTTGACTTCTGCTTAGTGTTCAATGCATGCTACCTATAGAGTAAAAAAAAATCACAGGTTTGAGGAAAAAACCATGAACTACAGTAACTGTCAGTTGCTGTAGTTGGCAGTGTTTAACGTAATTTAATTTTATATTTTCACAATACTATTATTTTTTAAGCCAGCAGTAGTGAAATAGCTGATGTCATAATATTGAGTGTAAGATAGTTTAGAGCCTGGAGTGTCATACTACAGTCCCAGATGGTTTCTCCTTTACATTCTGTTCTGGAATTGAAGTGTATAGGGTGGGCTGTGACATCGGATACGAGACCAATAGTTATTCAAAATAAAGTGAGATGTCAGACTTGGCAACTGGAGGTGTGTTCACAACAATTTGATTGATCATTGTTTTATTAGAAGTGCAAGAAAAGTATTATTTTGGCTATGCATTGATGGAGCTGTAAGAGTTCACATTTTCCATAACCTACTCCTTAATAGGGCGGAGATATTTTACATATTTTTCATTTTGATATTTCTTTCTGAAGTTTCACAGCTTTTTATGATTTTCCTTTAATTATACATTTCTTGACTATAATGTAGAAAGTTCCCACCTTTTTTGGTGCATTCCTTTTCCTCACCTTTTTAAAATTGTTGACATGTCAGCAGTATGTCTATACAGATATGGTTGCTAATGTATCTCAGGATGATTAAATGTATCTAGGGACAAAGTAAACTAAATAAATAAACTGAGTTTGTGATTACATTGGCATACTGTACTCACTTTGGTTTTTCGTGGTTTCTCCAGTCTCTTCTGGCAAATGTCAGGATAGTGTGTGCCTATTACAAAGGACCAAGACCTGGTCTTTTCCGAATTCTGTAACTGAGGATTAACACAATTTTAAGTCTAAATTAAAGATTAATTTTCAGGTCCTACAGAATAACCAATGACAACAAATTCTAAGTGTCATTGACCTATCTTTACAACAGACCTGTCATCTGTATGGGAGGTATCAAAGAAAGCTGTCTGAATATGCTTCCCCACTGTTGAATGGTAAGAGATGCTGTGAGTGGTAACCACTAATGGAAATTCCCTGGAGAAAAAAAAAAAGAAAATATAACTACAGTCTTAAATTGGAATATATGTAAGGAGTATTCATAGAAAGTGAAAATTAATAATTTTGCCTACTCGGGTATATATTATAGACTAGCTAGGGTAGCTGCAAAGACCAGATATAAAAACACTGAAAAATTTAGATTATACACTGCCCTCCAAAAGAAGTGTAACACCATATCTCTAATGTAGGTATATTTTTATATTTTCAATTCTTGTCTATAATATTAGAATGTTTGGGGACTTTTAATTTCAGCATACATTTTTGACAAGAAAACATCATCAGAAGATTACAATTATATATTCGGCCTTTAATCTCAATATTGTGCTTGTATTTAATTTAACAGTACTGCAGCAATGAGATTTTACATATTTGTGACAGGTCTGTTGTTGCTTTATCATAATTTGATATAGTTGTAGCATCTTCCTTTCATTGTGCTTAATTGCTTTCTAGAGAAAAGTTGGCCAAAAGTGTCTCTAGGTCACAAAAATCCAACAAGAGCCATCACATTAATTGAAGGGTGCAGCTTCCTTTATGTGGCGAGAATCTTGCACACAACCCCTACAAGTATCTTCTGAGCACTCAGACACTTTCGAGATCTACAAACGTTCTAGAGGAAACCAGGGTCTGGCTGCCTAAGATGCATATCCTCCAGAAATTATCATTTTATAATGATGCAAATATTGAGGGACAGACATATATGACTGCTCTAGAAGTAAGGACTCATCTGATTGAAGTACGTCAGGTCCATGTGAGTGCAAATTCAACAAGAAGAAGGATTAAAGAAGCTAAGCTCACAACAAGAATATCTGCCATGGACCTGGAACTCACCCCACAGCATTGAAGAACCTGTCCACACCTGTGGAGTAACGGTTAGCGTGTCTAGCCGTGAAACCAGGTGGCCTGGGTTCGATTCCTGGTCAGGGCAAGCTACCTGGTTGAGGTTTTTTCCGGGGTTTTCCCTTAACCCAATATGAGCAAATGCTGGGAAACTTTCGGTGTTGGACCCCGGATTCATTTCACTGGATTTATCACCTTCATCTCATTCAGATGCTAAATAACCTAAGATGTTAATAAAGCGTCGTAAAATAACCTACTAAAATAAAAAAAAAAAATTGAAGAACTTGTTTTCAGTTCGCCCTACAACACTAACACGACTGAGGCAGAGTGAAGTGGTGTGCTCTCTACTGACAAGTCCAGGTTGAGCCTCAAATCTCCAAATGAGAAGGAAAGAGTGTACAGAAGATCAGGGAAACAATATACACCCAGTACTTTCTCTGTGAGGATACTATATGGAGGAGATTGTGGTGGTGTGGTGTGTCATCTGCTCTGAGGCCTATACAGAGCTCACCTTTGCAAATGGGATGTTGATGGCTTAGAGCAGTGATGTCAAAGCAAGTGCATTTTTTTGACCTTGACGTCTTGCATGGGCATCAAGTGCTAGGAGGAAGAATTATGTATATGAATAAGCAGCCTGTTGGATTAAGAAAACAGTGGTGCACAAACTTCAACCAGAACATGAAATTTTATGCCTTTTTTTTTATTTGGCTACTTTCTGTTTGATCTTTTATTTATTGTCTGTAAAAAGAGTACTAACACCAATTTCTTAATATTGCAGTTTTGTTTTAAATGTTAATAACATAATAAAGAGTTAAGAAAGAATATTCACATAAATTCCATAGTAATATGATTATTATACTATACTAAGTGAATGAAACACAACATTTATAAAGAAAGTGATATTCCAAAGAAAGAGATTGAGTATAACATGGTAAGTTGGAATTTATATTGATGGTATCTTTAGCCTTATAAAAGTAATCAATAAACTAATAAAAACAATATTATAGTACAAAGCAAAGTTATACCTAGGTATATGTTTTAACTGTAACTAATGTTACATAACAAACTCTTATTGCATTATGCTTTTAAGGTGATATTAGTGCGCAACTTCCTATCATCAGAATATTCAATTATTTTCTCGAAACTGCTGAAGCCATAGAGCTGACGTTTTTACAACACATGGGCACATATCTTTTGTTTATGATGTAACAGTACCGGTAGTTGCTTTGTTAATTCATTTCCTTACAAACATTTTCCATGCGAATATTTTCAAAATTTTGTATATACTATCTTCAATATTACGTATTTACGATATATTAGATTTACGAAAACATTATTTCAGTACCTGTAAGGCTACTAAATAAACATATCTGGAAATTTCACTTTTCTGTAAAAAAAGTTGAGAAAATATTCATTTTGAATAAAAAGCAAACTTGTGAAAAATGAGCATTAAGATTAAAATTTACATTCTTATAATGCACTTATACTTCTCAGACAAATATAAAAATTAACATGGATACAGTTTTAATAAGTTCTCTTCCCATTATCCATTGAATCAGTGCTGGCCATTCCTATATATAGCTCGACCTAGCGGCATATACTACCTCTTTCGTCTGTCCCTTTCCTTTCCATTGTAAAGTGCTCAGGCTTTTCTGAACTCTAAAGCGTGTGCTTGCGTCTATGGGCATCAATTGACATAACTGGCCTAGAGGTACTTGGGGAGGTTCTCATAGAATATGTAATTCTCTTTACTCCATTTATCGATGGAAATTTCGTCCTAATGTGTGATAACTCTCAATGTTGCTCAGTGTGTTGACATTTTCTGAAGGAAGTAGGGATAGGAACCCTAGACTATTCAGCACGAAGTTCGGACTTCAACCCAGTAGAGCATTGCTCATCCATTGTGTTAGGCAACAAAGTATGACAACTGGCTGCATTAGCAGCTTTAGTTAATGAATGGAACAGTAACCATATGCAAGACCAGATAGAATCAAAATTGCCAGGATGCTGAGAGAATGCAAGCAGTGATTACCATTATAAGTGGTAATACTCGGTGTTGAACTGTTATACAAGTGTCTATTGTCATTGACTTGTTAACTCATGTATCTGTCACTAAATACACAGTGAAATATTCAGAAAACTTGCAAAATGTGCATAATTTTGCATATTAAATGATTGTAAACCCTTTTCATTTAAATAGTGAGTATATCTGTTTTTATTTAGTTCAAAAAATATAATTTTAATACTGTATAGCAATAAATTGAAAATACTGTATTATGTTCCTACATTAATTTCAAATTAAATGGAAAATTTGAAGTATTACGCTTTTCTTGGAGGGCAGTTGCAGTGTAGTTATGGAATTATTGAATTTCTCTAGAATAAGAAAGTTTCATAGCTTCTACAGTGGCCTACGCAATTAAAAAAAAAAAAAAGACACTTATAAGGATACCAAATTGTGTTGCTATTGGAAATAAACATGATTGCTTATTATTTTTAATAGTTACCGGTATCGAATATTTATATTCTGTTTTGCGTAGAAGTAATTGAAAAATTTTTTGCATATTAAACCAGTTTGTTTTTCTTGATCAAATAGAACATGAAAGTTCTATATCGTGTAATATTGTACAGCACAAACAAACAAAAACTGAAATGTCTTAGAGATAGAACATGATTAAACGGGAAAAAAATCTGTTTCTTCCTTTGTAACAAATTTGAAAGCAAATTGGTTTCTTAAACCAAAATAAAGTCCACTTTCAGTACATTCAGTAATGTGTGGGGTCCTGACGAACCCTGAGACAGGTATGGAGAATCTTGAAGTAGGTTGTTTCATTCTTGCATTGCAACAGGTATGAGATTCCATATGGTTTGTGGGTGGTTGAGGGTGGTTAGCAATTGCTCTTTTCGGCAGAGACCAGTAGTGACCCAGTGAGAACAAGCATTATCGTCCTTCTCCAGTGGACACTACAGTGGGTTCAAGGAGGTTGTTAAATACTTTTTCTGCATTCATATTCTTCTGAATGTGGACTAGGGCCATGTGACAACTTATGATTCCTTGGAATATTGCTGAACTACTTCCCTGCTAGTAGCATTCAACCTCAAGAGATTAATTAAAACGATTATTTTTTAAAGTTCATATGTCCACTTCTGTCAATTTTATAGGAAAAGCAAGAAACTGTTTTTTTTCAAATGATACTTTGTAGTGTAGTCAGATATTGTTTATTTGACAGAGGTGTAAAGCTACATTTAAATGCATAAACTAATGGTAACATCACTAAAACTTAATTGTAAAAAAAATAATATTTATGATGGATTTATGACCTTTTAATAATAAACATAATGAAATAAATTTTTATGTTCTTAAATGTGTCTTAATTATTATTGACTAAGAATATAACTGTTAAGAACATTATTTTGCTGAGGCAAAATCTCTTATTTCTGAAATAAATCAATTTAAAAGCATAAGAACTTTTAAGTTTCTTCATTAAACATTTCCTCTGAAGTTTTCAGTCATCTTTATTGTTTCTTTCTTCTGTCGGCCACTGGAGAATTTCTTCATAAAATTGAAGATATTGAGGAAGTACATACTGCATAACTTTGTTGACATCTTCAACTTTCTTCTGATTTATTGGGACTTTTCCATAATATGCTTTACTTTCAGGTAGTTTCAAGTCATTAGGATACATCGCATTGGTTGTAAGCAGTAACTTGAATGTGTGTGTCATTACTCCATCAATATAACCTACTCATATTCATATGCAATCACTGTGACTGGAGACTTAGCATTAAAAACAATCACTGAATACTGTGAAATTTCAAAGTATATTTTCTGATCTTTAGGCACTCTTTTTCCCTAATGATTCAACTACTCGCCTTTTTTAACTGTTTTAAACAAGAATGGAATCACAGGGTTTTATATTATACATCATGCAAAGAATGTTGGGAGAAAAAGAGTGTTTGTTATTGATAGGTCACATGTCTTGGACACGTGCCCTTTCAATACTAAATGGAAACTTCTTTACACTGTAACGTTGGTAGATTGCACATACTTATGCCTTTTCTTCAACAAACAGTGTGCTACACTAAAAAGGATATGATTGTGGTCATAACTCAGTTTGTGACCTTTCAGTAATTATCGATTAATTGAAACGCTGACCATTTGCTCTTCAGACATGAATACTGATGTTTTCCAGATGCAATGCAATCCGCACTTCATCTGTAAACAGCTTTTGGGTCCATTGTTCCTGGATTCAGTTTTTGTAATTTCTTCTAAATTTTCTGTGATCCTGAAAGAGAGAGAGCATCTTCAATGGTCTTCGAGTAAGTAGCTGTATAGGAAGCATGCACAGTTGCTACCAGTGCTTCTAGCAAAAAAAGTGAAAAGTTTAGGTGACTGCATCCATGAACGACTATACTAAGTCGTCAGTTTACATTGTGCAGTAATAATACGTAAAAACCTAAATCAAAATAGAGTTGTTGCATAGTCAATTGCCACAATGCAGTAAATACATGAAAGGAATTGGAATTAAATTTCATTAATTTTTTAATCATCCATGAGAAACAGATAAAACAGAGGAAGTGGATTGTAGCAGTGAGAAGAATAAAGTATTTCCTTATGTAGTGGTTTATGGGTGGATATTGAAACAGGAGTGGGGGGGTAGTTGGAGATTGAGTGACTAATAATTATAGAACAATAATTATTTATTTATTTATTTACTAATATTTCGTCGTTGTTCCTGCAATAACTTTTATTTGCAAAATATGAAATTTTTCAGTAGGAAAAAAAAACATATTTATTCTTCTATAGTGCATAGGAGATTGTGAATTTTTCTTACATTTTCGAATGAAAGAAATATAATTACATATAGGAGATTTTATTATTTGCTGTGTCACTATTTGGTATTTAATACGGCAAGAATCTGAAAATTGATAAATACAGTGCGTTCATGGCTCGGCCGGACCATTCCGCAGCAACCTTGGACTGAACTTATAACATTTATATAAGAAATGTTTTCATTTATAAATTTCTTTAAATGTTTAATTTTGAGAATCGTCATCCTTTCGAGTTACATAAATGAAAGAACACGAAAAATTATTCCTCATAAGACTTAAATAATAGTGCAGTAAGCAATAACATATTAATGGTCCGGCCGAGCTACGAATGCACTGTATGTGCATTTAATATGCTGTACAACAGCCAGAGGCCAATAACAGTTCAGCACATGACAGTTTCATAACAGAAACATTAAGACTGATAGAAATTACAGTAAAAGTGCATAGGAATAATTATTAAATCAATGATAATTGAAAATGGAAAGATAGAATCATATAAATTAATTAATATAATACAAATGATATGAAACATGACGTGAATAATATTGGAATATATATCTAAACAAAAGACATAAATTAATAACAACTGACATACAACTCCAAAAAGTATATACTGCACATTAAATGGATCCAAGTTCAGTCCATGCAAATTATCATATTTTATACATCTGCAGACTGGCGAGAGAGAGATTTAGAATTTCTATTATAAACAGTTTTTAGAAATCTTAAACCCTTAGCAGGAATACGAAAATTAATATTGCTTAAGAAGGATTCACAATCATTATCACCCTTAATGACTTTGCAAAAAAATAAATTAACAATAATAATAATAATAATTTATTTATTTTGTGCTGTCAGCCAAAGGTCAGTAATTGTTCAGCACAAAATGACAAAAATTACAATTAATGACAGAAATTACAAATAATGACAATAACTGCAATAAATATACATGAATAGACGTTCGTGGATAGATGTGAAAATGAAGAAAGACTCAATGAAACATTAATAACAAAACATGTGTTAGAGTTGAATTAGAATCCAATATTAAAACAACAACAATATAAATATCCAAACTATACATTAAAAGGTCCCAGTTTCATACCGTACAAATTGGCAAGTTTTATGCATTTGGCAACCAGTGAAATAGATTTATGGCCAGTTTTTCCAAGTAATGTTTAATTTGGCTTAACAAATGTTAAATTAACATTTGGTTTATTTTAAACGTTTTGTTAAGATGTTTTCCATTTTTCCAACGTAATTTTGTTTAAAATAACCAACACTTAACTTTAACTGTTGTTAATACTATTCTAACTACTCAACAGCAGTTGGTAATGATTTTGCATATATAAGACAACTTCTTATTGGCTGATATTATTATTTAAATTCTGTACTGTAGAGTAAGTCATGAACAGACATCGGATTCTAGGGCAAATGCCTATTTTGTTTCTTTAGGAGAAAAGTAAAAATAATTATTAATATTTGTGTTTCATGGAAATTGAAAAGTATTCAAAGAGTTTTATAGTGCCCTAAAATGCCCTAAAACGGTTATTAGAGCCTAATTTGTTAATATTCGCCTAAAAATGCCTAACTCACTGTAAAGTTTCGCATTTTACTCTTACTTTTTATAATTTATACATGCATTCACTGCGAAATTTAAGGCATTTAAAAAGTGGAAAGTTTGCTTCACACCGGCCATGAAACCACTGATAAAGGAAACAAAATGTTTTGAATCTCACGACACTCGCAATAGATTTCACCGAATTTAACATGTTTGGAGGCATAAATGCCGACAAAGAACCAACCTTAATTTTGAAGCAGGCAACAATCACAACATGTGCTGCTATCGATTCAGAGATATACTATACTATAAAAATGACTGTTTTCGGTCTGAAACCGATTAGCTGTACTGCCCTTCAGAGTGTCATAAAATCACAATTTTTGGAGAAAGAGTGTTTTTGAAATATTTATGAAAAGTCGTAAAACTGCGAATTAGTAGGGTAAACAGTTACAAAATATTTAAAAGAATGACCCTCCTAGTGTTAACACTACCAGGAAATGCAACAATAAGTGGAACTTTGTATTTTTGTCCAATTGAATCTCAATAACAACGGTTCATTTGAATGCTCGTTAACAGTTGCTCTTTCCCCTCACCTTATTTGTGTTGAGAATTTTTGAGCGGTAGGACGTTTTCCTGTGAAGTTTAACGCGATAATGCCGAAAAATATAAGTGCAAAATCTACATTGATCCGGCAATGGCTAACAGAATATTCAGAATTCACTTATGATGGAAAAATAATATTCTGCAAGATTTGTAGCAAACAGGTATGTAACAATAGTTGAAATATATAAATTCTATTAATTTTAATGAGTAGGCCTATAATATTTATACATTGACTGAGCTATCCTGAGGTATATTTCTTTTTAAGACCACTACACTTTAACCTTTTAAAATCCGATAGTTAAAGTATTTTCAGGTCATTAAAATTTTGATTGTTCGAACCCACTAACTTTGTGATAGAAATACGGCAATACAACAATTAGGATTTTATTTTAATTCAGTTTACTTTACATTTTTAGAATTCGCAAGAAAAGAAGTGCCACCTAAAGCAGCATGTGCAAGGAGCGGCTCATAAGGCTAAAGCTCAGCAGAAAAATCAACTGCAACAAACTTTACTAACACAGCCTACTTCATCCAATCTCAGCAGCAATTTCTATGCTGATTTAACCAGAGCGTTTGTTGCTGCTAACATTCCCTGGAATGCAATTGAAAATCCGGTTTTAAGACAGTTTTTACAAAAATACTGCAAACAAAATATCCCATCTGAGTCGACCCTAAGAAAAAATTACTTAGACAGAATATACAATGAAACTTTAGCTTCCATTCGGGAGGATATAGGTGATTCTTACATATGGGTCTCTGTGGATGAAACCTCAGATCCTATGAATAGGTATATAGCAAATATGGTAGTAGGAAAACTTAGTCCTGATGGACCTTCGATTCCACACCTCCTATGTGTTAAGGAACTTTCGAAAGTGAATAGCCAAGCCATTGCTTAATTTGTAAATAAAGGCCTACAGTCTTTATACTCGGGTAATATAGACGATTCTAAAGTTCTGTTATTTTGTACTGATGCTGCCTCATACATGGTTGCTGCAGCTCCACTTCTTAAAACATTTTATCCTAACCTCACACATGTAACCTGTCTAGCACATGGCCTTCACAGGGTTTCTGAAACAATCCGGAATGAATTTCCTCTTGTCAATTCGTTTATTTCTAACACAAAAAAAAAAAATGTTTTTGTAAAGCCCCATCCAGGATTTCAATATTCAGAGAGAACTTTATAGATATCCCACTCCCACCTCAGCCGGTTGTTACACGATGGGGAACCTGGATTCAGTCAGTGGTGTATTATTCTAAGTATTTTAAAGAAGTGGTCACAGTTATTGATAAATTACCTGAAACTGATAGTGCAGCGTGTGTGAAAGCAGTGAAAGATTGTCTGAATGACTCACGAGTGAAAAACGATATTGCCTACATAACATCAAACTTTTCTTTCATACCTGCAAGCATTGAACAATTAGAACGTGAAAAACAATCTCTTTGTAGCCAAATAGCAATAGTAAAGGAAGCTCAAGTGAACATACGTTCTGCTTTGGGCGAAACTGGGAAAAAAGTTAAAAATAAGTGGGACAACGTATTAAATAAGAATGTAGGATTTTCATTGTTGGAAAAAGTATCAAGAGTGATATCGGGGGAAAGTGTAAACGTTCCAGTAAGTATTGATGTTTCTATTGTACCTAATTTAAAATTTGCGCCTCTCACATCAGTTTCGGTTGAAAGAAGTTTTTCTGCTTTCAAAATGATTCTCAGTGACAAAAGGCAAAGGTTAACTGTGGAGAATTTAGAAAAAATTCTGGTGGTGTACTGTGCAGATAATTATAATAAAGTCTGAGCATGGAACTGAATTTCAATAACTTAAAATGAGTAATCTTGATATCAATAATCATTATTTCATTAGTTTCAATATATTAAATTTGTGCAGCTCTGTTTATAAATATAATATAGTATTCTTTTTTAATGTTTAAACATACTTTTTTGTGCGTATTTTAGTGTATAACTAAAAATTTCAGTGAAAGAAATAAGTATGATACCTTGATGTGCCTAAAATGCCTATTTTCATTAAAATAGAGCGTAATTTTACAAATTTTGAGCTTATTTTAGGCGCCTAAAACTGCAATTTTTAGTGCCTAAAAATCCGATGTCTAGTCATGAAGCATGTGTAAAATCGTAACCTGTTACAGTAGCCATGATTCATACAGTACAGAGAGTTGATAAATGAAAGTTGCATTGACTACTATTGAATAATAATAATTATTATAAGTATGGTTATATTTTATAATGCTAAATATGAATTTCTGTTTAGAAAAATCTCAGCATTATGACCACCTGGTGACAATAATTACACGAATGTGTGTAGTCAACTGTACACAAATCCCCGAGGAGAATTCCGTATCATATAAAATTCTCTAATTCAGGTCCATATATAAATTATATGTAATTTCGTCCCAAAGAAGCAATTGCTGCTGAAACATTTTATTATTTACTCACTGCGTATTTTGAAGCACTATTGACATCGGGTATAGTTGAAGAGCCAGTAACATAGAATCTAGAGTTAATAGTAGCTGGTGAATTGGAACAAGTGGCCTATTTCTGTTTGTAGGATATTCAAATCTGACTTCAATTTCATACCACGTTGAGATCGCACATTTCCTCAATATTAAATGGATAATAGCTCAGCATCGAAATAAGCGTCAGTATGATAATCAGTTGACTTATAAAGATTCTCTTCCCTATATTAATAACTTATTCCAAAATATCTTTTAAATTATATATTACCAGTCTTATGGCCGGTTTCACAAAGCTTCATTAAGGTTTTAATGATTCATTAATGTATTTACTGGTTCATTAAATCATTTTTATATCTCATTAGTTGCAATATAAAATGGCGGAACGTTTCGACGCAGAATTGTTATATCTGGAACTGCTCGAAAATAAAGAGTCAAATGGAGATAATGTTAACCATTTAAAAACCGATCATTTTAAAAATTTGAATGACACAAAAATTCACAAAAGATACCGCGTCACGAAGATCGTCGTACCGGTACTCAAAATTTTAGAAGAAACTGATCATAGGTTAGAATATCATAAAAACGGCTGAGACAAAGCTGAAACTATTCAACTAAGTAGCATACAACTGAGTTTTATTTTAAGACATGAAAGTGATTATTATAACTACATACCGGTACCTAAGAAATATTAGTAAATTAATACATAATGTGCACTCAAACTAACAAAACTTAATTGGTATATTAACTTTCATTTATTAGAATTATATTATAGCTAGCGATAAGATATGTTTGCACTGGCTTTAAAACAGAAGCGAAAGAGCTGGATTCTTGGAATTTATAATTGTTTTCTTTCCTATGGAAATTTAATTTTCCAGCAGGATAATCACCCCACGCACACCGCCATAAACGTTCAAAGACGGTTCACGGAAAAGCATGAAAAAGAGGATTGACAAATATCGAGACATCCCACCTCAAAATCTAGATCAGTTCTGGGATCAAGTTCTGGCTACCTGGAAAGATTTCGCCAAGGACCAGAACTATTTCCGCGATCTGGTGGACTCATTGCACCGAAAATGCCAGGCAGTGATAGATGCCGGTGGCATGTGGATGACGTATTAGATCCACATGTGTATTTATTTTATTTTTCTTTAATTTGTTTGTTTATCTTTGTTTTATTTCGGGAAGAAAATTGATCTCCCAAGAGTTTTTTAAATTCTCCTAGTGGAGCCAGAGTTGCGAAATAATTCGTTCCACTACACAAAATTAAAAAAATGAAGAAAGGTAACATGTATAAAAATTAGTTACGTTAATAAAAAAAAAAGAGTTATCGCCGAGAATCGAACACGGGCCCCTGGGATGGCAATCCAACTCGCTACCGACTACTCCATCGAAGAGTCATGACGCACATATAGCTGCTTGGCTTGAAGTCTAGGGAGACAGCGCACATATAAACGTACTCGTGTAAATATTTTAATGTTCAGTACTAGCTTATGTTTCATTTGGACTGATTTACTGAAGCTTGGTGAAACCGGCCCTTACTCTAAACATTCCTCAAAGAGAAACATAACATGTTATTTTCACAACTTTTTTCTGAACAGCTGTGGTGTTATCCGCCATGTTTAACTGTTTGTTAAATGGGTTAACGGCCTGAAATCCTACATTTAAAGTTAACAAACGGTTAAGAATCTGTTAAGCCAAACTGGTGTTGAACAAATGGAAAAACTGTATTTAACAAACTGTTGAAGGTTTAACAGTCGTTAAGTGTTCTAACAATACTTGGACAAACCGGCCATTAGACTTACTGGTATAAAATTTTTTTGAAATCTTAGTTCTTTAGAAGGAATCCGAAGGTAGATATTGCATATTATGGATTCACAAAGTATGTCAACCTTTATAGCCTTAGAAAAGAATAAGTAATCAAGATCAAGACATCTGGCATAAAGACTAGAACAGTTAAAATAATTACAGGTTAGCTCATAATTAAAACAGAGGGAATTGGTAGAAATCTAAAAGCACATAAGGAAATAAATTTTTTTTTAATGTTTTCCAATTTAACCAAATCAGTAGAAGTGATAGAATTCCAAACAACAGATGCATATTCAAGTTCGGATGTGACTATTGTATAAAACTAGTGGAGTAGCGGGAGTAGAAAAAGAATAAGTTATAGACCTTATAAGTCCAAGCATTTTTATGAAATGTTTATAATATATATATGTCGAACATGATTATGAAAATGTAATTTGGAATCAAGTAGAACTCCAAGGTCTCTAATACAGTAATTATGTTGACATTATTAAGAGAGTAATTCAGTTTTGAAGAAGTAGTTTTTCTTGAGAAGGAAATGACAAAACTTTTAGATACATTAATTTTCATTCCATTATCAGCTGACCAAAGCGCAATAACGTTTACATCATCTTGCAAAATTTGACAATCAGCCAGACTAGTGATTTTGCGAAAGATTTTCAGGTCATTCGCAAATAATGGGCAGTTTGAACTTATTCTTTTGCAAATATCATCTATAAATAATAATAGAAATAGTAGAGGCCCCATGTAGAACCTTGGGAAACTCCACATAAACTAATGTATTGTCTATCTGTTAAGTAGTTTCCAAATCAACTCCGGGAGTTAGTGGAAAGACCAAAATAATTTAATTTATTCAATAATAATATTACGAGGAACAACATCAAACGCTTTGCTAAAGTCAAAATAAATGGAATCAATTTGACCCTGAGTTTCAACTATAGGCATAGCAAGATTAAGATATAATACTAAATTTGTAGTATCCCATGTTGGGCAGGAGTAATTTTGTTTGTAAACTAAAAAGAAATGTGTTTATGAATAATTTTTTCAAAAAATTTGGAGAAATTATTTAATATGGAAATAGGTCTGTGATTACTTACAATGTTTTTATTACCAGTCTTAAAGATAGGAATAATAATAATAATAATAATAATAATAATAATAATAATAATAATAATAATAATAATAATAATAATAATAATAATAATAGGAAGGATAAATATATGATTTCAAGCTCAAATTGAATATAAAGATTAAAACAGGTGTAAGAATTTCCCTTAATTACAAAATTAGGAATGCCTTCAGTACCCATGGATTTGGTTGGCTTCACCTTTTTAATGGCCTTCATAACATCCTCACATGAGATTACAGGTAAAGGTAAGAAGTCATTACTGTTAGAATCATAAATAAAGAGATTAGAATTATACTTTCTCTGAACTGATTTAAATTGACTAGCAAATGAATTTGCGATCTAAATTTGATCAGTGATGTGAACCCCATTAATAATTCAGTAGGAAAGTTTTTGGATTTACAAAAAGATTCTACATATTTCCAAAAAATGTTAGGCTCATTTTTTAAATTATCATCAATGGAGTGTAGCCATTTAAATTTATCAGATTTAATCATAGTCTTGACTTGTTTTCTATAATTAGAAAAAAAAATTATAGTGGTGATCAGTTTTGTATTTTTTGGAATTTCTATGTATTCTGTTATTTTTCTTAATAAGTTGACATAGGTTGTTTTAAAAGCATTTAGGATAGTGAGATGATGATGATAATAATAATGATAATAATAATAATAATAATAATAATAATAATTTTATTTATTTTTATTTATTGATATTTATGTGCTGGATAACAGCCATTGGCCAATAAAAGTCCAGCACAGTGATACAATTAATACAATAAAATGAACAACTATGGTACAAATTAAATAATTGAGATAATAACAAACCAAGCGAACTAGCGGAGCGTTAGAGGGTTGCCTTGCATTCGGGAGGTCCGGGGTTCGATCTCAGGGGCCGGCAATCGTAACTGAGGTTTTTCATGGTTTCCTCAGTTATTTCCAGGTAAATGTCGGGATTGTACCCTGGGATGTAGTGGAGGTGAAGCGGAGTGGAGCAACGCTCTAGCACTGTGTTCGAAGGTGGAGTGGAGCTCCAGCACTGATTTGGAATTTTAAAATCTGTTTTGACATCTCAATACTTTCCCAGCTAACGATATCTTAGTTAATGTCAGAATATTTAGTGATTATATTTTCTGTGCTTCCTTTAGAAAATCGGAACAAGTTCGGAAGTAGAGGGTCGTGAGACCACGAGGAGTGTAGATGGGGTGTGTAGTTAGAAATGGGGGAAGAATCAGTGACAAGACAACCACCAAACTAAACTTTAGTGCGCCTGCGCGAAATGATCACATTCCTCATTCACTTTCGTTTCGTATTTTGTTACTTTTCGCGTCTTTGTACAATACAGGAGATTGTCTATCGTGTTACTTACCGAAATGTGTTGCGTTTGTTTCCCAGTTATTTTACGAAGTGAATTTTAAACAATTAATTTACTGTCTATAACGTGACTAAAAGACTGCTTGAAACTTTTGTTTTTATCTATTGCCCTTCAGTAAATATGGAACAAAATAAATATAGACAAAAAAGTTAACTTTTTTTTTTTCTCGTACCGTTACTGTTACTAGTGGAGTTTCAAAAGCTTCCTCTCCTGATATTGTTTATATATCAAGCCCATTGCTTCTATTTGATGAACCTAGTAATTCAACCAGAGATACTGTTATAAAAGATACAGTTCCAGTATGACTGCGAAGAATATTCAACGTCATAATGTTCAAAATAGTGAAAGCCAAAAAGTCTGCCTGCAAAGTGAGTGGCCGAATATGTGATCAAGAAAAAAAAAAAAAAAAGCTTATTCGTGGATTGATTGTAAGCAATGTAAGCTAGGCTGTAAATTATGTCATGAAGTAACTAGGTACATTAGGTGCATTAAAAAAAAGTGTATTCCTGTATCTAATGAATGGCGCTCATATTCAGTAAATGACTATAGTCTTACAGATCAGATCAGCATAAGTCACTACGAAAAGAATCATTGAACACAAGAAATCCAATGCTCATAATATAGCACAAAAAGTTATTGATACGTCTGAAAAGCTATCAATTGAAAATGTTGGCGAATAAACGAAAGCAGCCCACCGTGAAGCAACAAAAGCGAAATTTATATCTGCTTATTACATTGCGCAGAATGATCACCCGTAAGCCTTGGTTTTTCTGAACCAACGCATGCGACGTGCGAGATGCGAGGCTCACCTCGCACAAATCCAGAATACACAAGAGTGGTCTGCGCACCTCGCAAGTATAGAAACTTCTCACTATCTCTCATGTAATCCGGATTTGTGCGAAGTGGGCCTCGCACCGCGCATGTCGCATGCATTGGTTCAAAAAAACCAAGGCTTTACAATGACCGTTTCAGTTTACTTGAGCTTCAGGGAGTAGGTATTGATTGGTGTTGTCTTGCATTCTCCTTACAGTCTTAATTTATGGCATTTCTTTGTCTTATTTTTTTTTTCATTCAAACCTTCCCTCTTCCCCAAAGCTTAAAAAACATAAAGAGCTCCGGCACTGTAAAGTTTGGGACTACAACCCTGATTGTACCTCTTGAAAGTCTGGCCATGGACGGCGATCCTTCCCTTAATCCTTTCATATGTGTGAGTGAACGGTGTGTAATGTCTTAAATATTTGTGTTGTATCGGAGGTGGCCCTGACATTGAGCTGATCCCTCATCTGGGGAGGCCTTCCAGTCCTTATGTGGTCAAAAAAGTATGTATGTGACCCAATAGATTAATTCCTCTCCCGACAGGTTGCGGCCCTGTAAGGCCCGGGTGGTGTGGGTCGTGTAAATGAACCTGAAATGGGAGAGGTTAAACTATGATGAAGAAGAAGAAGACGAAGAAGAAGAAGAGATAAAAACAACAAAATGAAAAAAAAAAAAGATTACAATGATTAATTTACAAGAATTAATGATATTATATTTTATGGAAAGAAGTTGATTCTTACAAAAAGTATTACCAATTTGTATAGAAAGATTATGCAAATAATATTAAGCAGACATTGCCATGTTCTAATACTTCTATACATTGAATGGATCGAAATCGCCTACAAGTATGTTAGCATTTTTAATACCTCTGGAGACCGGAGAGAAAGATTTAGAATTTCTAATATAGAAGAGTTCGTGATGTCTCATGTCCTTTGTAGGAATACGAAATCTGACACTGTTTAAGAAAGATTGACAATGTCACCTTTAAGGACCTTACATAAGAATAAGTAATCGAGATCATGATGTCTAGCATACAAGCTTCGCATTTTTGCTCATAGTTACACCCGAAGTTATTAGGCAGAAATCTGTATGAACATATTGATATAAATTTCCTTTGAATATTTTTCAGTTTGCCGAAAAAGTACTTGTAACAGAGTTCTGAACTACAGATGCATATTCGAGTTTCGATCTCACCAATGTATAGTAAGCCTACAGTATTTAAAGAGAGTCAGGTGTTGAAAAATAATAAGTAATTAACCGTAGTATTCCTAACATTCTTATTGCATAGTTATCAGGGGCGGCCCATCCTTAGGGGCCACCAGGGCCCTGTCCCACCAATATTTCGTTCCCCAGCAATTTTCTTTTCGCATTTAAAATGCGTAAATTTTGTTCAGGACAGTGTACTGAATTCATAATTGTTTCAGTAAATTTCATAACATGGCGCAATGCGTGTCAGTAAAGCGTCAACGATTGTATGACACTAATGGCCGGTTTGTCCAAGTAATGTTAGAACACTTAACGACTGTTAAACCTTCAACAGTTTGTTAAATACAGTTTTTCCATTTGTCCAACACCAGTTTGGCTTAACAGATTCTTAACCGTTTGTTAACTTTAAATGTAGGATTTCAGGGCGTTAACTAATTTAACAAACAGTTAAACATGGCGGACAACACTACAGCTGTTCAGACAAAAGTTGTGAAAATAACATGTTATGTTTCTCTTTGAGGAATGTTTAGAGTAAGGGCCGGTTTCACCAAGCTTCAGTAAATCAGTCCAAATGAAACATTAACTAGTACTGAACATTAAAATATTTACACGAATACGTTTATATGTGCGCTGTCTCCGTAGACTTAACAGAGCAGCTATATGTGCCTCGTCGCGCTAATTACGTCACGGCTTTCCGATGGAGCAGTCAGTAGCGAGTTGGCTTGCCACCTCAGAGGCCCGTGTTCGATTCTCGGTGATAACTTTTTTTTATTAACGTAACTAATTTTTATACATGTTACCTTTCTTCATTTTTTTAATTTTGTGTAGTGGAATGAATTATTTCGCAACTCTGGCTCCAGTAGGAGAATTTAAAAAACTCTTGGGAGATCAATTTTCTTCCTGAAATAAAACAAAGATAAACAAATTAAAGAAAATACAATAAATACACATGTGGAACTAATACATTGTTCACATGCCACCGGCGTCTATCACTGCCTGGCATTTTCGGGGCGTTGAGTCCACCAGATCGCGGAAATAGTTCTGGTCCTTAGCGAAATCGTCCCAGGTAGCCAGAACTTGATCCCAGAACTGATCTAGATTTTGAGGTGGGATGTCTCGATATTTGTCAATCCTCCTCTTTTTCATGCTTTTCCGTGAACAGTCTTTGAACGTTTACGGCGGTATGCGCGGGGTGATTATCCTGCTGGAAAATTAAATTTCCATCAGAAAGAAAACGATTATAAATTCCAAGAATCCAGCTCTTTCGCTTCTGTTTCAAAGCCAATGCAAACATAGCTAGCTATAATATAATTTTAATAAAGTTAATATACCAATTAAGTTTTGTTATGTTTGAATGCACATTAGGTATTAATTTACTAATATTTCTTAGGTACCGATATGTAGTTATAATAATCACTTTCATGTCTTAAAATAAAACTCAGTTGTATATTACCTAGTTGACTAGTTTCAGCTTTGTCTCAGCCGTTTTTATTATATTCTGACCTATGATTAGTTTCTTCTAAAATTTTGAGTACCGGTACGACGATCTTCGTGACGCGGTATCTTTTGTGAATTTTTGTGTCATTCAAATTTTCAAAATGATCGGTTTTTAAATTGTTAACATTATCTCCATTTGACTTAATTTTCGAGCTGTTCCAGATATAACAATTCTGCGTCGAAACGTTCCGCCATTTTATATTGCAACTAATTAATAATTAAAAATTTAAAGACGGAAATTTCTATCACTAAATTTAATGATAGTTTTACTGGTTCGTTAGGCTAAAGATGCTTGGTGATATATAAAAATGATTTAATGGACCAGTAAATACATTAATGAATCATTAAAACCTTAATGAAGCTTTGTGAAACCGGCCATAAGACTGGTAATATATAATTTAAAAGATATTTTGGAATAAGTTATTAATATAGGGAAGAGAATCTTTATAAGTCAACTGATTATCATACTGACGCTTATTTCGATGCTGAGCTATTATCCATTTAATATTAAGGAAATGTGCGATCTCAACATGGCATGAAATTGAAGTCAGATTTGAATATCCTACAAACAGAAATAGGCCACTTGTTCCAATTCACCAGCTACTATTAACTCTAGATTCTATGTTACTGGCTCTTCAACTATAGCCGATGTCAATAGTGCTTCAAAATACGCAGTGAGTAAATAATAAAATGTTTCAGGAGCAATTGCTTCTTTGGGACGAAATTACATATAATTTATACATGGACCTGAATTAGAGAATTTTATGTGATACGGAATTCTCCTCGGGGTTTTGTGTACAGTTGATTACACACACATTCGTGTAATTATTATCACCTGGTGATCATAATGCTGAGATTTTTCTAAACAGAAATTCATATTTAGCATTATAAAATATAACCATACTTAAAATAATTATTATTATTCAATAGTAGTCAATGCAACTTTCATTTATCAACTCTCTGTACTGTATGAATCATGGCTACTGTAACAGGTTACGATTTTACACATGTTTCATGACTTACTCTACAGTACAGAATTTAAATAATAATATCAGCCAATAAGAAGTTGTCCTACAGATGCAAAATCATTACCAACTGCTGTTGAGTAGTTAGAATAGTATTAACGACAGTTAAAGTTAAGTGTTGGTTATTTTAAACAAAATTACGTTGGAAAAATGAAAAAAATCTTAACAAAACGTTAAAAATAAACCAGCTGTTAATTTTACATTTGTTAAGCCAAATTAAACATTACTTGGAAAAACTGGCCATAAATATTGAGCTTGGGCCCGCTTCGAAGGGCCCCACAACTTGAATCACTTTAGCGCTCAACTGCCATGATGCGTGGTATTATGCAATGTTCGCAATCGACGGAGATTCACGAAGTGCTACGAAGTTACCATCACGAATATAATGCTTCTCATTGGGGCCTGACGAGCCTAGCTCGCCTGCCGGACGGAAGCGACAGTCGCAGTTATTTGTTGTGCTGTGAGTCGCAGTGCGACTGAACCAGTGGGTTAATTCTATTTTTTTTATAGATACGTATCCATGTGAACTTTGAATAGTGCATGCGAGCGAAGTGTGAAAACATGAATAAAGTGGATTACATCGTTTTCTTCGTTAAAATTAGAAGATAAACTTGAAGTTAAATGACTAGGCACACGTCAACCTAATGACTTGTTTTACACAGGTGGATAGTATGAAAAGGAGAACTTACTTTCTGCAACTTGTGGTTTACAAAGAAGTCCTGGCTAACTGTAAGTGACGAAAAACAAAGTTTATTTTGTTTCTATTGTCTGTTGTTTGGTGGCGAGGGACTGTGGACGTCGACAGATTGCAAAGATCTATAATAGTAATATACGTTACAAGAGCGGTATGTTGACGTTTTCATGGTCGAGGAAAAGATTGAAAAAGCGAAACGTGTATCGTACATTATTTTGTGCGAAGATCGTTTATTATATACCTGAAAAACGAATTTCTAATTAGTTGCAATGAAATCTCCATGTTGGTTTCTGTTTAATGACGGCAACTTTGGAAAACCAACATATCTTTCTTCGACATTGTTGCTATAAAATGTTTTCTGTGTTTACTATACTCCAGCAGGTCGTGATATACGTCTGTTTTTTTTTTCTCCCAGTCTATAAATGCGAACTTAACCCAGATAAGCCCAAAAAATTTTTGTGATAAAAATGGAGTAGCACATTAGTTACTCTCAAAAATCGGTTAAATGATGTTGAAATAAACTGAAACAAGGAACGTATATTTTCTAAAGCTAACAAATACTACCAGCATTATCGCACAACTTATAAAATGTCCCTAACACCAACAATGACATAATATCCGAAGGCACTGCAACTGTCCTTAAAAAAGGACGGTAGGAAAATCTGGGTTAAAACAAACGGTAAGGTTATGTAATGATTTATTTTTCATTTTAATATTTTAACAATATTATTTATATAACATATTGCAGTAATAACATCGGCATCTGGAATCTTGTTGATTTTTTCACAGCTTCCTTAATGTTACTTGTATCAGGAATGCAATAAGTTTCGTGGAGTAACCTAGTAGCAAATATTTAAAAACAATAATTAACATTGCAATTTAGGTGAAATTGCAGTGGTAAGTTTCCAATTTATAATTATTACTATGTTAAACGTCTCTAAAAATAATATGTTAAAAGCCTAAAGCAGTAAAATGAATGTCGCGCTTAAGCGGTAAGAAGAGGGAAATTGTTATGTGTGTTACGTTGGGAATACTGAATGTGGTATTTCACACTTACCGCGTATTGGTTCTGTGCGGAAAACAAGCAACTACGCACGATCTCGCACAAACGTTTAAGGGAGCGCATGAAAAAAACAAGACGAAAGTGCAATATATTTAGAAAATGCTTGTAAGTTTAAACTATTTGGGACAGTAAATATCGCAGCACAAATTGATTCCGCAGTCAAATTTTCAATCCAGAAACACAACGAACAGGCCACAAAAAACAGACATGTACTAGTAAGAGTAGCTTAATTGATTCTTTAGTACGGTATTTTGTGGAACTCACGAATTATAACTTACGGTTCAGAACGAAAATCAGGGATCTGCAAATCGGGGAAATTTGTTAGACTTGTTATCTTACTTGCCAATCTTGATAATGTATTGGATGAACATTTAAACAGTACGGTACTTCTGTTTTTAAATATACCAGTACTTTACACATTATACAAAATGAATTATTAGATAGTACAGTATGTATGATGTATACTTCGAAGATCTGAAACAGAACATTAATTCTACAGATTTCATTGTGCAGGCTGACAAAACAACATACATAACCTGCAAAAGCCAATTTGTTGTTACTTTGAGATACATAAAAGTTTCAAAGAGGTAAACAAGTGCACGGCTAACAGTCTGAGCGAGGTTCTAAAGCAAAGTCTACAACCTTTCAATTTAGAAAATAAACTCATAGCTCAAGCATCTGATGGTGCTGCAGTAGTGAGTGGTAATTTTAGTTGTATTGTGCTGAACTAATTTTTAAGCAGAAACAATTAACTAAAATGAAATAAAAAAATCTTGGTGCATTATTTAAGTATACCGCAAAATTTGTGAAATATCTGGCCCCACCAACTAAAATGATCACGAGCCGCCACTGATGGTTATAAATATAATAAAATAATGTGGTTGTGAAAATATAATTTATTTTCATTTAATACACCGAGGTCTCTAATACAATCTTTTCTGTTAATTAATATATTTTTTAGATATATTTTAGTGTAGAGGTTTTCCCTGAAAATGATATTATGTAAATTTTGGATTCATTAATCATCATCTCGTTATCAACTGACCAATTGGTAATTGAATTAATGTCATCCTTAAGAAACTGGTAGTCAGCATTACTTTTGATTTTTCGAAAAATTTTAAGATCGTCAGCAAATAATAGTCACAACTTATTCTTTTGCAAATGTCGTCAATGGAGATTAAAAATAGGAGAGGTCCTAAAGTTGATAATATTAGATGGATCAGAGAGAGTATTCGAAAGTCGTACACTTGATTGTCTTATCACAGTGGTCATCAGAACACTGCACCCTTGGGCTAGCGTCTCTTACCTGCAGATAAGACACTGCCTTAGCGTGCATTTGTGGTTGCTGGCGGGTTTGCTGTCTCCCTATCCCTTGTGCATCATGGAGCATATTTTCTTACCCTCCATGCACTCTACCAGCGGCGGTTCCTCTATATGAGCACAGGAGCACGTGAACACCTTAAAAACCAACAATAATCATACATATTACTGTATTAATATTATTACATCTATTACTTTCCAATGTGCAATGACGTTCCTACATTTTTCGTCTCGAGAGAATGTCCCGTTCGTGTGTCGTGTGTCTTTAAATCTCCATTGGACAGGTTGACACAACGAGTTAGTATACACAACGAGTTAGATACTAACTCGTTGGGTTGACAGCAGCTCGCACAATTTTTCTCTAGCAGGGTGAAATAGTCCAAGGCGAGAATATTAAAATACAAGCTGCAATGGTGCGTATTGAAAGTTGAAAGGGAAACAGTAACACTTGAAGTTTGGAGACGGACGTATGTGAAATTGTGTGTTAAATTAAAAGAGGATTAAAACATACCTCCGCACCATGACAGAAGACCGATTAAGTACAATGGCTATGTTGGCAGTGGAAAGAAACTTGTTAACGACATTAGAGACTTCAATAATAAAGTTATTGATAAATTTGCATCTCTCAAAACTAGGTGCATGGAGTTTCTCTACAAATAAATCTAGATCTTCAACACCATCTACAACAGCAGTGAAGATGAGTCCTATGAATTAATTTTACTCTTCTCTTGTTTAATGGTTTTAATTTTGGTTTATATGCGTAGATTTGGTACATGCATATTTGAACTGGTTTATCAATGACGTGTGACTCAGCTATACAAGAATATATCAGTGTGTTCATTACTCATTTCTTTTTTGTGAACACCCATTCAAAAAAGGCACGAGCCGCCACTGCACTCTACCCATTTCAGTGAGTGCTGATGACACTGGTCTATCGTGTAAATAATTTTCAAACCAGTTTACGTAGCTTACTGATAGTCCTATATTATCTAATTTATACAATAGAATAGAGTGTGGAACTACATCAAACGTCTTACTGAAATCAAAATATATTGCATCTGTATAACCCTGGGATTCAACAACTGGTACTGGTACTATCTGATTCAAATAAGAAACTAAGTTAGTTGTAGAAGATTTGGATTTAATAAATCTGTGTTGTACAGAATTTAATTTGTTTTTAAGAAAAAAAACAGAAATATGTTTATGAATCATAGTTTCAAAAATTTTTGAGAAATTATTTAAAATAGAGATAGGTTTGTAGTTATTAACTACATTCCTTTTGCTTTAATTGGCTTTAATTTTTTAATTGATTTCCTTACATCATCATGTGTTACTATAGGTATAGATAGTCTGTGCAATTGTTTTTATTGTTTTGTACTTTAAGATTAAGCTTTTTCTGAACTGAATTGAAATGGTTAGTAAATGCATTGACAATATCTTTTTTATCAGTAAGGTGTTTATCTTTAATAATCAATTCATATGGGTGGTTATCAGTTTTTCAACATATTTCCAAAAGTTCTTAGGTTACCGGTAATGTTTTTAATTTTCATCGATTTTTTGAAGCCAAATTAATTTATCAGTTTCAATTTTATATTTTACTAGTTTTTTATAATTAGAAAAAGTTTGGTAGTAGATATCAGTACGGTATTGAATCTTTCATCTTTTTTTGTGCGCCTTATCTTTTTTTTTTTCTAAATAAGGTGACGTAAACTGTTTGAAAACCTTTCAAGATATTTAGACCTTTTAGTCACTGTGACTGGAATTGATAGAGATATGACATATGACATTTTTAACAATCAAACTTAGTGAATTAGTTGCTACATTTACGTCATTGGCTTGATACACGCAATTCCAGTCACATTTGTATAGGCTAGTGTAAAGATTTAAGTAATCACCTTGTGCATAATTCTGAATACAACTTTGTTGTCTATGATTAGAGTAAGATAGTTTTAACGTCAAGATTTATTAAGAGGGATGAATGGTATTTATCTTGTAAGACTAGAGAATGTGAGGCCAGTTTCACATCGCTCTCAGAAACATTTGTAAAAACTAAGCCAAGTAGGTTCCTGTTATTAACTGTAAAGTTAATTTGTTGGAAGCTAATATCACTTAGAGATGAAAATAACTCTTGTGATTTGATTTTAGCATAATAATGTATATCATTAGGATAACAACCACATGTCCAATTCATACCAGGAATGTTGAAGTGACCAGGATTAGTATTTTATAATTGTATGAGTCTAGATTGAATTCAAGAAAATTAAGATAGGATGTTAAAAGTTTAGGATCAATGTCCGGTGAAAAATAATGCTTGCCTATTAACATATTATAACCATCCTCCGTAAGGATTTGAACTCATACACACTCACTGTTAAATTCAAGGTCATGTCTTCGATATAGTCCAGATACCTGGTTGTTGACCGCTATTATTAATACACCACCACCACCACCACCAGCACCACCACCACCACCACCACCACCACCACCACCACCACCACCACCACCACCACCACGAGTTTTATTGGAATCATCTAGTTTTCTATCCCCACGAAAAATATTATAATAGTTAGGAAATAAATTATTGTATTCTGCAAACTCATGTAGCCATATTTCAGTAAGACAGATAATTTTATAATTATTACTTATTACATTTTCAAAAAATTCCTCAATTTTTGTATTTAATCATCTGACATTTTGATAATAGATTTCAAGATGATTACTTGAATTGAACATTGTGTGTCTCTTGCAAAACTAAGAGGCATCCTCCTTAGGTCCTTCAGGTTCACTAGTGGTATTACCAAAATGTTGTTCGGGGTTCAATTTCTCATAGAATGGTGCTATTAGGCAACTAAGCAGGCCATACACCTGTGTTATTAATTAATTCAAAATCTTTTTCATCTACAGAGATGTGAAAAGATGAATATGTTTGATATTTAGTTTTTAACTTTGTTACCTTAAATTGATATGATTCTTAAGAGAATTCTAGTGTTTTTACAATTGACATTAGGGCTGAATCTTGACACAGATAATGCTTTTGACTTTACTCTCTCTGGTATAATTTCAAGTGAACTCGATTTGAGTACTCCGACTGCGTGTTTTCTGTTTTACTTGTCTTTCTTGTAACAATTTGAAAACCATCATTATTGATGCAGTCAGTTGGAGCTATAACCTCTTATTATTACTAACATGTTGACTCGCAGGAATGTTAGAACCAGACACTTGAGCTGACTTTGCATCTTTCACAGCAACACCTGACTCTGTCAAAGCTTTACTGTAAGATTTCCTAACTTGTCTTACCACAGCCTGTTGACCTACATTAGGTTCAATAATCACTGTTTTAGTAGGAAAATGATCCCTTACTAAAATTTCGGCCATTTGGATTTCAGTGCCGTGTTTTCATTTTTAAGTTCCAACATCTCTTTTTTTTAAGTCTTTGATATATTAGAGTATATCTGAAACCATATCACAAATTGAATCACTATTAAGTCTGACAGTTTCTACCTGAACTGATGAGTCCAAGGATGGATGTTTAGGCAATTGAAGCTCTCGTTCTAGTGAAATTACCACCTTTTTCTGGGTAGCTTGATACCTGCTCCTCACTGGTGTATTCTCCTTTTGGGACGTCTTCGAAGCCTTTATGCAGTCATCGCACAAATAGGACGAGGTCCCGCCATCCATAAAGAAATCATACTCAGCATCACCAATGTTGATACGATGGAAACAAGAGCCACAGGGCCTCACACACTTTAAAAACTTTTGTCTTCCATAAAATACTGCGGAGCAGAAAGGACACGTGTCCTTGCTTGCAGACATTGTAAAACACGCTTCAGCACATTGAACTATACAGATACAGATGTGTTGCTACAGGAACAATGCTGACAGCACAGCTAAGCAAAAGCACGTCTACTCTTCATGGGCAACTGGAGGATGAATAATAATAATACTTACTTACTTATTTACAAATGGCTTTTAAGGAACCCGCAGGTTCATTGCCCCCTCACATAAGCCCGCCATTGGTCCCTATCCTGTGCAAGATTAATTCAGTCTCTATCATCATATCCCACCTCCCTCAAATACATTTTAATATTATCCTCCCATCTACTTCTCGGCTTCCCCAAAGGTCTTTTTCCCTCTGGTCTCCCAACTAACACTCTATATGCATTTCTGGATTCGCCCATACGTGCTACATGCCCTGCCCATCTCAAACGTCTGGATTTAATGTTCCTAATTATGTCAGGTGAAGAAAGCAATGCGTGCAGTTCTGTGTTGTGTAACTTTCTCCATTCTCCTGTAACTTCATCCCTTTTAGCTCCAAATATTTTCCTAAGAACCTTATTCTTAAACACCCTTAATCTGTGTTCCTCTCTCAAAGTGAGATTCCAAGTTTCACAATCATACAGAACAACTGGTAATATAACTGTTTTATAAATTCTAACTTTCAGATTTTTTGACAGCAGACTAGATGACAAAAGCTTCTCGACCGAATAATAACAGGTATTTCCCATATTTATTCTGCGTTTAATTTCCTCCCGAGTGTCATTTATATTTGTTACTGTTGCTCCAAGATATTTGAATTTTTCAACCTCTTCGAAGGATAAATCTCAATTTTTAATGCCAGAGAATCAGTTCCATTCCGAGGCTTATTGTATGGATTCGTAACAAGCTGTTTTTTACGGTGATGGGTTGTTAGCCCTTCGCCCAACCCCCAAGCTGGAGGACCACCCCTTATCGGCTGTTCATGCACGACTGCTTGTTCAATATATTCGCAGTTAGCTTCCATATCTGGAGGCTATCTCCTCTATCCGCAACCTGAGGACGCGCCACACTGTGGTGATAGGGACCCACAATAATAATAATAATAATAATAATAATAATAATAATAATAATAATAATAATAATAATAATTTCTTTACTGTGGTACAGATGGAACTCCCTGGAAACCAATAAAATGTTCTCCTATTTGGAGTGAACTTTCTTTGGGTGAAAACCGAGTAATATTGAAAATCATTCTTCATAAGTATGTATCATTTGTACAGAGTGCGGCAGGTAGGTGTTACATGTTTTAAAACACTCTACTAGAGATATTTTGAACGAATTTCAATTTCTATTTTTTCCAAAGATTACATATTAAGAAACATAAGGCACAAACAAAAATCAAATGTAATTCATGTTTAAAATATGATATCATCCAAGTGGCGACCTGACATAGTTGTAGGCGGGTGAAAAATTGTCCATACACCTTTTAAGCATAGCACATGGAATTGCTCGAATTTCTCGAGTTATGGTTTCTGAAAGAACTTCAAGAGTTCGTGGTTTTTCAATATAAACCTGAGCTTTCAGGTAGCCCCGTAAGTAATCGAACGTGGAAAGATCTGGTGATCTAGAGGGCCACTCCACATCTTAAGGTATGGCTAGTAGTCCTATCCTGTTGAAACCAAACCCTATTAAGGACAATCCGACGTCTTCTCAGTTCAGGCATCACAAATTCTCGCAACATCGTAACGTAGGGCTCAATTATGCCAAATTGGGCTATTTCACATCGCACAGTTACTCTCACTTAGAGGTTCACTATTGGCAAAGTTGACTACTTATTTTACAGTTGCGTCATAGTTTTAAAACTACATAATCCTAATCAGTACTATAACCAAGAACTCGCGTCCCCTGTTTGAAGAAGCATGCACACCTTGTGGGGTTCGAATAGGACCTATTTTGAAGTTTGCATTAGTTTCCAAAATAAACTTAGAAATTACTTTTTTTTTAACAGGCATTAATTAAGCCAGTCCCAAGTATTACCTAGTTTGCCTACTTACTCAGACATTCAGTAAAGAATACAAAATGCGGATATGAAAGCAATTAGCTAGTGTTTAGCAGAATTGAATAATTTTAAGAATCGAGTACCGGTAATCTGTTCTTGAATAATATTAAGAATCGAAACATTCATTGGAATAAAACTTCTCGAATACTTTTATCATTCGAATAACGATTTGATTACTTACCTCTGTTATGCTATAGCAATTCTGGCTTCTTGGTTCTCTTATCCAATATCCAGCATGACAGCAATAACGATAGCAGTGACAGCAGTGTATTGTGCAAGCACAGTAGTTTATATTCTTTTTTTACTATTCTAATCACATGCTGTAGTTATCTGCAACTTCCGATAAAGATGTATTCCTGCATTCCGTAATTAGACGAGAGAAAGAAAGAGGAGAGGTGAAGCAGAGACGATCTGGAACAAGTGTTTATTGCACGCAACTACCTCATGTTTGTAAGCGAGGTTAGCCGAATGTGTACGATTGATGAGCAATCAGTGTTCTCGAGAACCTCCTCTATTGTTTCTTTCTGTTCTCAATCTTCACTTCTCGCAGCATCTACCATCCGAGGAAAGTATCCGAAAACTTGTTCACAATTTGACATATATATCTTGAGAACTTGCAAGAATCGAATAATTCGTATTTTTTATTCGAATACTCCCATCACTACAACTTACATTAGTATAGCATATCATTAGACAACCTCTGCTTTCCAGACAACCTCTCTGAAAAAACTGCATTTCTATTTGGCACTTTTGGGATGAATGAATTTGTTTCGGAAGATCCATTCTGTCACTGCATTTTGTGGAAATTGTCATGTAAGTAATTGATATTAACTTCAATGATTAGTCTTGCTTTCAGAGTGTTTATAGATTGCTGAAGTTTTTCACTTACCCATAAGGCATTCATATGCAAAAACACTCGTTCGATAGGTGAATTAGTTCTGGGCAAATAGAGAAACTCCGATATTCTAAGAATATTTGAGTACAGTACATGACTAGAATTGAAGTGGGATAGAATATCCACCTAACACTAATCAGGCAATTCTTTGTTCGACCTCAACTTGGCTATTATTTTTGGGGCCACATATTGCTTGATGCATATGTATTAATCATAGAGCAAAGTTACTGTACATCAATTTCAGTCGAAAGACTTATTGACCTAGCAGAATATATTATGTTCTGTGTCTCTTACAGCTTGGTATCTCTTTCAGTGTTACTCAAATAAATGATTTAAAAAATATTTAAGAGGCGCTGTCCATTTTACTAAATATTCAGCAAAAATTTGGTAGAAAATGTGTACTGTCGAAATTTTACCACTTCCGAAGTAAGGCCCTCTCTTTCCAAATTTATTAAAATGGTTCAGTCTGACAGCTGGTGTAATAAAAATCGTTTCCATTTGAAGCCGAGGTTGTCTTGAAATCACATAAGATATGAATTATATACTTAAAGAAATTTAACTGTGTTTGTACTCAATCTACAGATTCGCAGAACAGAAATGGAAATATATTTTTGAGAAAATTATTTGCATCTCAATTGCGAGAATGTCAACAGCTGTGCGAATAGGGGAAGCTGTTATACCTAGGGACAGATTGTACGTGAGGACACTTGGTTTATATGGTGAAAGTTTTGTTTACCACCCTAATTCATCAATCAGCTGTTCTGTGAATGATTTATTTTTTGTTGAAGCAATCTGTAGAGATTTTATTAAAAAAAATCTGTTTTTGAACCTAAAACGTAATTAATTTTCAAATTAATGAAATATTTTAAATTAATTCTTTACATATGGTACACGATTAAAAACTATCTATATTTTTAAAATCTGCTATTCTAGCTACGAATTCATGTGGTTATTGGCTTGTTTTCACTCTTGAAAACTTGCTGAGATTTATTTTATTGATTCCTGATGTAACTAGAGACGGTGTACCTGGGGACAACTGTCTTCAGGTGGACCTCGTTATATTTTAAATAATTTTATAAGTAAGTTACTCTTATGAGTAATCAAGAATAGTATTTAGTAATGACTTTTATGGGGTTTCAGCTTCAGTGAAAATGCCACGCAGCAAATTAAAAATCAAGAGACAAACCCCAACAAAGCTAAATTATGCTCCTCTCCAGGAAAAGAATAACTAATAATCCTAAAAAAGGAAAGGCAAGTGTTTTAACAGATACAATAGAGAAAACCGAAATAGAAGAAAGAAAAAGAAAGTTGAGTGAAAAGAGAAATATGATGAATAAAGTTCAGCAATGGAAGAAGTTGAAGCCACAGTTCTGTTTCCAGAAGATAATTCAGAAGAGACTGCAGATAAGCTGAGGAATGTGTTAGTGCTAATGATAATGATGATGCCATTGCAACTGTAAATGACACTGAGTTGATTGCTCGAGCGAATTTGGAAGAAATAAGAGAAGAAAATTTTGTTCTCGTTCATATGACAGGAAAGAGAAACTAATTATAATTTTTCTTGTCTGTAGAATTTGTAAGAAGATTTGTGAAACATTTGAAGTTCAGTATCTAAAGAAGTTTCACTAAATGTGACAATTTATTATTTTTTTCTTACATGATGAGCAATGAGAAAATTTTGGCCTTCTGTCAGAGTATATTGTGATCAGACTTCCCCAACTTCTCAAAGAAAAGGCTCAAGTCTAAGGGGCACTAAGGAATATGTTTTCAAAATGTCATTTGAAGGATATGCTCTTGGATAATAAGAAATTCATTTGATTGGAAAGTGTAATACCTATTGTTTTCTGTCAAGGAAATTGAAAACTATTTTAAAGCTTTAAACTTAGCAACATTATCATTATTCTTATTACATTAAATTTAAAGGCTAAAGGTATCATTAATAATAATTGGAAAACAGTAAATTGTTTTTTGTATAATTATAAACTTAATAAAATATTAGTTACATTAATATTATGTCCAACCATGTCCCAAAGCATTCAACACCCTAGGTGGTGTTGAGGCATGTCATCCTATGTTCCAATGTACATCACCCTTACCTACCTAGGGACAGTATGTAGTGCTTTAGGAAAATTAAAAAAAAGTTATTACAAAAAATTATTAGGTAATTTTAAAGATACGATGTTATGTTTTATTTAACACGCTCGCAACTACAGAGGTTATATCAGCGTCGCTGGATGTGCCGGAATTTTGTCCCGCAGGAGTTCTTTTACATGCCAGTAAATCTACTGACATATGCCTGTCGCATTTAAGCACACTTAAATGCCATTGACCTGGCCCGGGATCGAACCTGCAACGTTGGGCATAGAAGGCCAGCGCTATACCAACTAAAGATACGATGGAAAGGTATGATCTCATTAATGATGTCATTACTACCGAAATATAAGTACCGGTACTTAATTAAAATTATTCTCTTATCTCCCTCTTCCTTCTCTACTTACTTTCTTCCCTTTACTTCCATCTTTCTATTTTTTACCTTTACATATCTACAATTACACAATTTTATATGTATATATATATATATATATATATATATATATATATATATATATATATATATAAGTTACAAATCAGCTATCAAAATCATCTATCTGTAGAAATGTAACGACTATTTCTATGATGATAGTCTATAAACAAAACAATAGATGGCGTAATGTATACGTAGTGCTATATAAATACGTTGACAGGTTATAAATTCGTACAACCAGTACTTATCGTGAGTTTACACGTGCGTGGATGTACTGGCGCCAGTTAACACGCCAGTCGTACTTTTGCGCCAGTAAAGGTTTACACGGGTTTTTTTATTTCGTTGTAACATAACATGTCAAGTGGAGATAAACTTGTTCATAGCGCTTGCCTATTAGTCGCAACTTGGTTGTGGAAATGATTTCTAACTTGGAATAAAGAAAAGACATCAAAGAAGAGTGCATATTATGGGTGAAAAAGTGGATTCTTCGGAGGGAGAATTTAGACGCATCTGCGAGAATTCTAAAAGAATTTTCAACAACAGATACCTACTAATGTTACAGATGACAACAGACAATTCTGATAATCTACTACAACGTGTAATAATAATAATAATAATAATAATAATAATAATAATAATAATAATAATAATAATAATAATCATCATCATCATCATCATCCGTGGTGACACAGCCCATTAAGAGCCTAGACCAACAGCCGGCTGCTGGCCTCACGTTCATATGCCGACGCTGAGGTGGACGATCATCCAACCAGAATGGAGATCTCATGTGGTTAGCTCAACAATCACCCAGCCGTTATAGCTGGCTTTCGCAACCGGATTTCGCTACCTATCGTAACTCCCAAAGTGCATCACGATGCTGGGTGGGCACCGGTCCCATACACTGGGCGAAATTTCATGAGAAAATTTCTTCCCCCATGAGGACCCGAATCAGCGCGCATTTCGTAACGCGAGTCCTAGGCAGGATGCCTTAGACCACTACAACATCTAGTAGTATCATTGTAATCAAAAGTTTGCTACCGATGACAAAAGAGATGCTTTACTTCCAAAATTGAAATCGGAAATTACATTTGTATATTTAGCACCTGGAAATTATTTTGCTTCATTATAAAATTTTCGTTTTTACGCTGTATGCATGCATATATCTGATGGCGTGGAAGGTCCTTAACACCACCAGAATAAATGCAATTTATTATTATTATTATTATTATTATTATTATTATTATTATTATTATTATTATTATTATTATTATTATTATTAATATTTGTATTCTGTTCCCCAGTGTATGTTACAATATAAAAGTTCTAGCCAGAAGTTCAGATATCATCTGCACTGCACTAAGTAGAACAAGCAGACAGCTTAAAATACTTGGAGTGTACTATGAGTAGTAACACGAGCTGCTGCCAAGAAGTCAAAAGGCAAAGGAAGCTTTTGATAGAAAAACTGAGTATCTTCTGCTGACCTCAGAAAAAAGAACTAGGGAAGACACTAATGAAGTGCCTTGTGTGGAGTATGGCATTATATAGGGCAGAAACATGGACATTACGACGAAGTGAAGAGAAACTACTGGAAATCTTTCAATATGGAGAAGGATGGGGCGTGTGACAAAGGAATAATCCTGAAACTGATGAGGAAGAGAAAAAGAATTTGGCTTTGTCACTGGCTAAGAAGAAACTGCGTACTGAAGAATGGACTAGAAGGAATGGTGAACGGGAGAAGAGTTAGGGGCAGAAGAAGATATCACGTGATAGACATCATAAAAATGTATGGACCATATGGGGAGATTAAGAGGAAAGCTGGAAATAGGAAAGACAGGAGATTGCTGGGTTTGCAGTGAAAAACCTACCCTTAGATAGAAAACTATAAATAAATGAATGAGTATAATATTTCCATAGGTAAATAGCACGAAGACACGTCAAAATCTCATTTTTCAGTAGATGGAACTTAGCCCCTTTTGAATTTACAGTCTTAAATTGTATATAAATCAAGACGTAATGTTTTTATACAAAGTTCTCAAAATTTCTGAAGACTGTCTTTCTCTTATTTCCACCACTTGGTACAAAATCCTGTCAGAAACTGGAAACCATGCTACTTTAGGTTTGTTGATGTCATCTGAATTGTCTTTGCCATGTTTTCGAAAACCTCTATTCTGACATCTCTATTTTTTTTTATAAAGATTAGAATTCAGATCCCATAAACACTGGTGTTTTTCATATACGTAAAGAAACTTTGTGACTATCTCAGAATTGCACTTACTCATTCTTATAAATCAAATTTATAAAACTTGACGCAAAGACATCAGCGGCCTACGTACTGTACAATACTGGCGTGCCGATGAGAAACTTCATGTTTACACGTGCAACAGAAATGTCCGCCTGCGCATGCGTCACCACTGGCGCATTGAAAAGTTAGAATGCCACTAACTTTTCGAAACATTGCATGCAGTGTCTAAACTTGCACGCCCGTAAAGGTTTACACGTGAAAGTTGTTTTTACTTGCGCGCCAATATCTATTGGCGCCAGTGAATCCTTGCACGTGTAAACCCACCATTAGTAGCAGACATTAGTTCGACTATAGAAGGCAATGCCAGTATAACAGTTCATCTCGAGGAAAATATATGACAGAATTTAACGTGGATAGATATTATATCGTCACTATAAAGTGTAAAAAAAGTTTTCAGTTTCGTAGAGAATGTATAGACTAATACTGTTATTACCAGACATTATTTCATTATTATTGCATGAAATTCATATTTAGAATAACCTACTACAATATTTTTAACTTTTGAGACATCATGGTTCAAAAAATAGTTTTTTGTATGGAATGACCCAGCAGACATTAGTTCGACTACGGAAGCCAATGCCAGTAGACCCCTATAATAGTTCAACGCGAGGAAAATATACGACAGAATTTAACGTGGATAGATATTATATCGTCACTAGGAAGTGTAAAAAAAGTTTTCAGTTTTGTAGAGAATGTATAATACTGTTATTACCAGACATTATTTCAAGTATGGAAACCAGTAATAGGCTAGTAGTATAGTACAATGCGAGAAAATGTACGACATATTTTGACGTGGATACATATTATTATATCGTCACTAGAAAGTGTAGAAAAAACTGTTCAGTTTTGTAGAGAATGTAACTTACTTCCATCAGGAGAACCAAAGAATTATGTGCATTGTGAAAACCAACTGAATGTTAAAACTCACAAACGATCGTTAAAAAAATACTTGGTTTGAAGAGTGTAAATTTTCAATTTTGCAGAACACCGTTCTTATATATTGTTGCCTTAATGAAATTTCTTTACTAATAACTAGTAGTGAAAGTATTATAACTTAAGCATAGTTACCGTAGGAGTATGTGTTTCTTACAAGACATCGCCAAACAAGCAGAAATTAAGTTCAAAAGCTTATATTAAGTTACTAGAATAGTCGAAGTGAATGTTGAATAAACAGAATGGTGAGTACTAAATATTGTATACACTTAATTTGATCGTATTAACTCTATACTATATAACCAAATCGTGAATAATAATAAAAAAAAAAAAACATGGCGGTATGTAACTATTATAACAACCTTCTGACGTCACCAATGACATCATACCTTTCCATCGTATCTTTAAATGTACTAATTATTTAACTGAAACGTTTTATTTGTTTAATAAAATACTTTACACTTCAAAGATATTGTTGTTAATAATAAAAAGCTTATACAAAAATAAAAAAAAATGAAATTAAAAAAAAACTGTCCCTAGGTACAACAGCATCCCCTAGTATTATGAATGGTGTGAGCATCATAAACCTACTCCTGCTAGGTCATGTTTACTTTTAATTTTCTGAAGACAGTATATGATACATCTCCGAAAATTACGATTTGTTTTGTCAGCATACAAGGCTACTAATTTTTTTCGTGTTCAATTTTTTTCAAACATCCTATTAAAAACGTAGAGATGATGTGTGCTGTTTCCTCAGCAATGATTTAAGATTTAATAATTTAACAGTAATTCCCTCAACAGGAATAAAATATCTCACCACTATAGGAAATATTTTAATGACTTTGTGATTTAAAACATCTGTCATTACTGAGACGAAATCAGCTTTTTGTAAATCAGACTAATTGAGAAACCACAAATGAACTTAAGATGTTTAGCAAGAGCACCTCTGTTATTGTACGATCACACATAAAATTAGGTCCAAAAACACATGTCACAAGTTTCGAACTATATTCTAAAGCAGTGATTCCCAACCTTTATTGACTGACGACACACTTTACTGAACGCCCACGATATCGCGACACATTTGTTTTTATTAATAATAATAATAATAATAATAATAATATAATAACAACCTGTGCTTTTCTTCTTGAGAAAAAAGTGGTGGAACTCTGTGTAGAATATTTTATAGCAGACTGATTACTGCACTGCACGGGAATTTTGTCGTTTTTAATCTCCCTTTCGTCCAACTAAGACTTTCAAAGCCTAAGCGAAATTCAAAGAAAAATTATTTTAAAATCATAGGTTCGGTTCCATGATGAAAAATGCAACAAAAAGATGCCCGGAACGCCGTTCCAGCGTATTTCTCCAGAAAAAAAACACTGATAACTTCTGTATTGTGTCGAACATCCAGTGTTGTAGATAGGTCGATGTTAAGATGCAATCGAAAATTCTAAAAAAGACAAGCAGCAACTTGAGTGACATTAAAAAAAGAAACAAAAATCCCAGCCTAACTATGCTGGATGTCCGACAAAATATTTCTATTGTCGTTTTTTGAAAAGTCACCTATTTAAATTAAAGTGAAGCCTGCGCTTAGTGGGTTGCACAGTTTATCTGTACGTGGCATTATGGTTGATCTTTATGTCTGCTCCTTTATTTAGATTTCACTATTTTCATGGTAGAAAATGCTGATTCACACAAGTATGACGTTGAAAACGGTAGCAAAATGTTTATGGCCCTGTTTGAAATTGTGGGATAGGCTAATGACATCGCGCATAAATTCAAAAAGACTGCACTGAATTGTCTAGAAATTTTGTTTTCATAGTAGAATCACCTGACAAGTCTAACAACTCATTTTTCTCGTTGGCTGTTAGGTTGATTGCATTTTGAATGTTGATCTCACTAGAAGTACCAAAAGGAGATTTGATTTGACAAAACATTTCCGCATATAAGACATTTAGGATTTTGCTTTTATTAATCTCCACGCCACGTAAAACCATATTGCAAGTATTCATCACTAGATTTACAAAAACGCGGTATGTTTTTGTGAACTTTGAAGGAATTTTCGCTCACATTATTTGAATTAGCACTGCTGTCATCTAACCCAGAACTTTATTCAAATTCTCTTTTTCGAATTAAAAATTTGTCAACAGTAATCTCACTAGAGGTTTTGATTTATCTAGAGAAAATCAAAACTCGAGTGGGATTTAATTGACTATTACACGATTAGAAGAAAGTATATAAAGATTGGAAGTAACGCAGTACTCCAATACAATAAAATATTAATTGACTTACGAAAATACAACTGTCTTCAAATGTATTATTGTACCATCTCAACATTACAAATATTACGCTAGATGCATGCTAGATGGCACTAGTGAGTTATGATTACTATGAGAAGTTATCGATCTATATCACGATGGCAGTGTTACTAGTCAAGAAGGCTTTGTTGATTCAGTTTCATTTTTATTAAAACATTTCCATTCCACTTCAATTATCCGAATCCCAGTAATCAACGTCACTTGACAGATGATTTTCAATAAATCTTGATATTAAACAATCTCTGATACGTGACTATCCATAATATCATATAGCAGAAGCTATAACATAACCTAAATAATATACACAAGTGTTAGATAAGTTTTAATTAACGATGATGACATAAAAAAACATGAATAATTTTAAAAGGAATAATTATTGAATGTACAATTTTCAAATTTGAATGTGGTTGGCGGTTCAATTGATGTTATATTGGAAGTGTGCGTAATAGAAGTGGAACTCGTTGATGTAGGCCTACATGGTGTATTCAACTTATTCAGGATTTCCGAATGGTGCTCTTCATTTATTTGTAAATAGGATTTCAGAAAATGCATAGGTATGATCAGTGATTTTTATTAATTCTTGTTCTTGAATGCCAATGCGAGTCATATTTGAAACTGCTGTGCATGGACTGGAGTGGTTTGTAATTTTCTATTTTTTTTTTGACGTCCAGACCAGCGCAGTGTGAAATGTTGGCAAAACAAAGAAACAAATGCTAGGGACGCGATAAAATTAAACAAATGCTAGGGACGCGATAAAATTAAATGCTAGGGACGCGATAAAATTGTGCGATAAGCAGTCATGATTGGTTGAAAGACGTCCTTACGTACCGTTTTATTGGTCGAAAGTAGTGTGACGTAGCAAAAGTGTAATAGTCTATGATAAAATCTAAATAAAGCACTTTTGATAAAACAGTCGCACTATCACCCTCTCACGCTACTGAAACTGACCAATATGTTCTGACGATTCTATTACGGTACTAAGTGGGAAGAGTAAACGAATTACTTGGCGGCTCGTGATCATTTTTGTTGGTGGGGCCAGATATTTCACAAATTTTGCGATATGCGTTAAATAATGCACCAAGATTTATTTCATTTTAGTTATTTGTTTCTATTTAAAATAATATAACTTAAACTACTACATACATAATCACGCAAATTCAACATTAAACTCACCAATTTGCAGAATTATTTATAAAGAAGATGTGCTCGTCTATCCTTCTTTCTGACAAACGTTTTGATGACCCTGTTCTTAAGTTCGGAATTTGATGGAGATGTTTCTCAAGAATAGAACAAAAAACCAACGAATTCAGTCTATCTTGACCCACGGTGTTTCTGAAAAATGTTTTTATCCTGTTCAATGTTCAAGTCAAAAAAGATTTCCGCGCTCATTATTGTTCCCCATTTCCTTGTTACTCTATCGGTGTAGAAAAAAGCGCTGTTGTTACGTCTTCAGTAGTGACTCCCTTAATAGCGTAACGTAATTATTGTATTGTTTAATATTATAGGCCTATACAATATAGTTGTACATTATTATTAATATTATAAAATGTACACAATAATTAAAATATTAATTAATTTATTAATTAATACATCTTTTATTGTTTGAACAAGCACTGTTTTATAGGATTTGGGGGACTTCTGTGTTATGATTTCTAATAAATGAAATGCCGTACGCTACAATAGATGAGACAAGACCTGTCCTGTGTCGTGGCTATATCATCAATGGGTATGGAGGGGGAAGATAGGTTTTAGTCAGAGATGAACTTCTGTATCATTAGATTCTTATAATATTAACTATCATGAATAAACTCTCTTTCTGATTGCTCATTATTTCCCCTGTTTTACTGTTCACATGCCAGGTCTCTCCTCCTGACTTATGAGTAGGCTTCGTAATCCAGCTACCTAAAGACTGAAGTTAAAGATACATGGGGTATATAGTACGCCGAACACAGGTAATGCATAAGGTTTTGCACGCCGCTCTACGAGTCCCGGTTGTCCCAAAAGGGGCTTCCTATACCCCCATCCCGTGCAGGTCCCGTCCATTGTAATTTATAAATGCGACCCTATTAATTTATTCTAATCTCGCTATCTAAATATTCTACCTATTACCCATCATCCAGCAACATACTTATCAGCCCGCTTATCCGAGGATGACTGATCCGGCCCACCAGTCTGCTTGCCAGCAGACTCCTGGTCCTCCCAATTCATAGTCTGGGTCAGCTTACTTCATACCCTAGGTGAAACCTAACTATTTTTCCCCCATTACTACATATGCTAATGGATTGTGGTGATTTTCTACTTTGCAGGTTGAATTTTCTTTTGCCAACTTCGTTTCGAATTTCGATACTGACAAATAGGCCTACTATGATACTTTGATAAGTGACTTTTTGCCATACGGTTCCTTCCATACTTACTTACAAATGGCTTTTAAGGAACCCGAAGGTTCATTGCCGCCCTCACGTAAGCCCGCCAGCGGTCCCTATCCTGTGCAAGATTAATCCAGTCTCTATCATTATGCCCCACCTCCCTCAAATCCATTTTAATATTATACTCCCATCTACGTCTCGGCCTCTCTAAAGGTCTTTTTCCCTCCGGTCTCCCAACTAACACTCTATATGCATTTCTGGATTCGCCCATACGTGCTACATGCCCTGCCCATCTCAAACGTCTGGATTTAATGTTCCTAATTATGTCAGGTGAAGAAAACAATGCGTGCAGTTCTGTGTTGTGTAACTTTCTCCATTCTCCTGTAACTTCATCCCGCTTAGCCCTAAATATTTTCCTAAGCACCTTATTCTCAAACACCCTTAACCTATGTTCCTCTCTCAGAGTGAGAGTCCAAGTTTCACAACCATACAGAAGAACCGGTAATATAACTGTTTTAGAAATTCTAACTTTCAGATTTTTGGACAGCAGACTGGATGATAAGAGCTTCTCAACCGAATAATAACACGCATTTCCCATATTTATTCTGCGTTTAATTTCCTCCCGAGTGTCATTTATATTTGTTACTGTTGCTCCAAGATATTTGAATTTTTCCACCTCTTCGAAGGATAAATCTCCAATTTTTATATTTCCATTTCGTACAATATTCTGGTCAAGAGACATAATCATATACTTAGTCTTTTCGGGATTTACTTCCAAACCGATTGCTTTACTTGCTTCAAGTAAAATTTCCGTGTTTTCCCTAATCGTTTGTGTATTTTCTCCTAACATATTCACGTCATCCGCATAGACAAGAAGCTGATGTAACCCGTTCAATTCCAAACCCTGCCTGTTACCCTGAACTTTAATGGCATATTCTAGAGCGAAGTTAAAAAGTAAAGGTAATAGTGCATCTCCCTGTTTTAGCCCGCAGTGAATTGGAAAAGCATCAGATAAAAAACTGACCTATACGGACTCTGCTGTATGTTTCACTGAGACACATTTTAATTAATCGAACTAGTTTCTTGGGAATACCAAATTCAATAAGAATAGCATATAATACTTCCCTCTTAACCGAGTCATATGCCTTTTTGAAATCTATGAATAACTGATGCACTGTATCCTTATACTCCCATTTTTCTCCATTATCTGTCGAATACAAAAAATCTGATCAATAGTCGATCTATTACGCCGAAAACCGCACTGATGATCCCCAATAATTTCATCTACGTACGGAGTTAATCTCCTCAAAAGAATATTGGACAAAATTTTGTACGACGTCAACAAAAGTGATATTCCTCGAAAGTTACCACAGTTGGTTTTGTCCCCCTTTTTAAAAATAGGTACAATTATGGACTCCTTCCATTGTTCTGGTACAATTTCCTTTGCCCAAATAGCAAGTACAAGTTTATAAATTTCGCTGTATAATGCACTTCCACCCTCTTGTATTAATTCTGCCGGAATTTGATCGATACCTGGAGACTTGTACTTTTTCAGATTTTCTATCGCAATTTCGACTTCTGAAGGCGTGGGTTCGGGTGTAAATGGCTCAGCAGTTTGTATTTCAATTTCGTCCCGATCATTTCTATTTGGCCTATGTACATTTAGTAGTTGCGCAAAATAGTTTTTCCATCTGTTTAGGATTGATGGAGAGTCTGCAAGCAAGTCACCATTCTCATCCTTGATCACGTTTACCCTTGGCTGATATCCGTTCTTAAATTCCTTTATACCCTTATATAAATCTCGAATGTTTTTATTCTTACTATTTGTTTCTACCTCATTCAGTTTTTCCTTCAAGTAATCTCTCTTTTTATTCCTAAGTGTAAGACTTGCTTCCCGTCTTTCATTGAAATAATTATCTCTCTTCTCCTCAACTGGATCCTGTAAGAATTTCAATTTTGCCTGTTTCCTTCTTTCTACTACCATGCAACAATCTTCATCAAAACACGGTTTCTTTTTCTTAGTTTCATAATAACCTATGCTCTGCTCAGCTGCGATTTTGATACTATCTCTGATATTTTCCCACACGCTATTAACATCTAATTCTTTCTCAACTTCGTCGGAACTTTCTAAAGTGGCAAACCTATTCGAAATTTCGACCTGATAATTTTGCTTAGCTTCCTCGTCCTTTAATTTCAAAATATTGAATTTAGTAATATTAACTTGTTGTTCTACCCGCTTGGCTATTGATAATCTTTCTCTTAATGGTCAGAATTACAGCCTGCACCCCTGAAAGTTCGAATATCTACTATACTAGTATGTCTCCGTTTATCTATCAAGATGTGATCTATTTGGTTGTGTGTCAATCCATCTGGAGAAGTCCAAGTATATTTATGTATATCCTTATGGGGGAATGTTGTACTTTTGACAATTAAATTTTTGGATGTGGCAAAGTTGACTAATCTAACTCCATTGTCACTACTAATTGCGTGTAGGCTCTCTTTTCCAATAGTTGGTCTAAAAATATCCTCCCGTCCTACTTTAGCGTTGAAATCCCCCAATAAAATTTTCATGTGATATCTAGGGAACTGATCGAAAGTATGTTCCAATTCCTCATAGAAGCTATCCTTTATATGGTCGTCTTTCTCTTCTGTAGGGGCGTGAGCATTTATAACTATGATGTCGCACCATCTACCCTTAAGTACTAAATATGATAACCTGTCACTGATAAATTCGACCTTTTTTACTGCTGATTTTATTCTTTTATGAACAAAGAATCCTGTTCCTAATTGGTGATTATTGTTTCCTTCCCCATAATACAACAAGTAATCTCCTATTTGTGATATGCCATTCCCATCTAACCTAACCTCTTGTACTCCCACGAAGTCTATTCTATATCTAGCTAGTTCTTTTGCTTCTAATGTTACCCCTCCTGTTCTATAAAGACTAGTTACGTTCCAAGTGCCAAATCTCAAAACCTTATTCCTTTGCTGTGATCGTGCCAGAGAATCAGTCCTATTCCGAGGCTTATTGTAGGGATTCGTAACAAGTTGTTTTTTACGGTGATGGGTTGTTAGCCCTTCGCCCAACCCCCAAGCTGGAGGACCACCCCTTATCGGCTGTCCACGACTGCTTATTCAATATATTCGCAGCTACCCTCCATATCTGGAGGCCGTCTTCTCTATCCGCAACCTGAGGACGCGCCATGCCGTGGTGATAGGGACCCACAATACATGGCACGGTTCCTTCCATATTCTCATAAAAGATCATGAGACGTAATCAGGGACCTGTACCAGAAATGGACAGATAACTGATGACATTTCGGCTGGTGTACTTTGAATAAAATGGGGTGAAAATACGCATGCACTGCCGGATGTCTTCCTGCATGGTTACGTCGATATCGTTTGAACCGCGATATAGAAATTAGACTTTCGGTCGTCTCATTTATTTTTTGGGGGACTGTACATCTATTATCAGGCAGTACATCTCACTTGACTGTACTGTATGTGTCAAAAGAAGAACAATAATTATTGTTTGTATACATCTGAAGTCTGATTACTGTAATATCTTACTAGTCAGCGATGTATGCAATGGAGGGGGAAAGAACTGCCTACCCTACCCTATCTCCTGGCTTAGTAATGCCTTATTGGTGTCACTTATGAGGTTTCAACCTGTCTTCGGACAGTTGACTAAACAACAACAATGACGACAATATACAAAGTTCAACTGATATAAATGACGACTGATAATAATGAAGCGGTGACATACATTAAAGGTTCTTCCAAGTGCTACCGTCAATATTATTACCCTGTTTATTACATTAGCATGCAAGTCGCTTTGTGATACTGTCGAAGGCTAGCCGTATTAAAATGAAAGCACTTCTTAACAATGATCCTAAGTTTCCTTAAGCATCCACACCAATAGCATCATAACATCCCCGAGCAATCAGGTTCAAGACGTTTCTCGAGTAAAATTGTTAGCGACTCAGCGTGGAGTACAGTGCTTTGGTTTAACATTTTTACTTCTTAACTGTTAATTGGAACGCTGAACAAACAATGCAGAGAATAATAATGTGTAATGTTTATCGTTACATAAAGAAACAATCTGTGTTAGTCAAGATACCAATCATTGAACTTCAAGGGCTCTAGGAATATGCCGACAAGTTGTGCACAGAGGTCTTAAAACTCCTAAAAACCTGGTAACAAAATATCCCAGTTCCAAATAATCGATAATTTCACATGTGATTTGGTTCAAAGAGGAATGTATACATTTTATAAACAGGGGCTTTCGCAAACAGTGCGCGAAGTACTACTTACACTTCAAGAGATGTATGCCTTTCCCTATAAAGAAAACTGTTGCTGAAATTTGCGTTTCTTTTTCACTCGACATTGATAAAAATGCGGCCAATTATGGGGACAGTTAGAGTAGTAGCATGGAGGCTCCAACATTTCAGGATATTAAATGAACTGACAATTTCAGACTACCGATACCAGATTGTTTACTTGGACGAAACATGATACGGTACACACGACGTTGCCAGAAAGGGTTGGGATGATGGGAGCTGCTCGTGTTGTCTTGATGCACCTGCGTCACGGGGAAAGAGGATAATGAAATTGCACGCTGACGGACGTGAAGAATGGGTAGGTACCGTTGCTTAAGCTGGCGCATAGCACGATCGAGAGTAGGTTTCAGAGAGTCATGACAATTTCTGCCGCTAGGTTCGCCTCGCTGTGCTAAGAAATGATGAATAGTTCCATTACTAAGCATTGTGTATCGTGAAAATAGTTTGATTAATTGTGCATTATTGATCGAGTATGAAAATTATAAATATGCCAAGCATATTATTACAGTCTTATTTGAGATTTATTGACGACTTGTTAAATATCAGTATGCAGATTTTCAGCGTCATTTAATGGAATTTACAATTTTGTTTCCCGAAAGTCTGAATTTGTTAAATTAAAAATTTTGCTTCCAAACTACATTGTTCATATGGTTCATTTACTTTGGCAAGTTGATTTTTTTCAGTTCCGTGTTTTTCCTTCAGATTTCGTTCCCTCTAATTTGTTATACGTGCTGAAATTGAACTTCCGTTTCTGCTACTTTCAGACATTATTATTATTATTATTATTATTATTATTATTATTATTATTATTATTATTATTATTATTATTATCATTATTATTATTACTATTATTATTATTATTATTATTATTATTATTATTATCATCATCATTAGCTATTATTATCATCATTATCATCATCATTGTCGTCATGCTCATCATTATTGTCATCATGCTCATCATTATTGTCATCATGCTCATCATCATCATCATCATCATCATCATCATCATCATCAAATTAATATAGTTCTTAGCTTGTCTTGCCTTAAGGCAATCAGTAGCGTTATTCGAGGAAAAGAGTATGATTTACCATCATCATTTATAGTGGCGAAATATTCCACGACAATGGTTAATTATTAATGCTGAATATTGACACATATACAATTTGCATTATTTAGGATACAACATACGCAGCAATGCGATTTTAATGTTGAGCATGCCGAGTTTAGTGTAACGTACTCCCCTCATCCTCCAAGCCAAATAAAATATTATTACGACATTACGAGTAATAAGTAAATAAATAATAATTACTACAATTATTCGTTGTGATAAAGTACAATTATCACTGCATGGTGTACCGAAAATTTTACTTTATGTTTTCATTAAATTGACATGTCATGAGTGACGACAGAAAACAGCTCAGGGGAGCGAGATTCAGACATTACTAAAAATGAAATGGGGATCGAGGAGAGCAAATTCTAAAAAATATTGTCCCTGAGATTCCTGAGATATTTGTTTATGTTTTGGGAAATGGTCAAATTCGAAAACCATTTCTAATCACATATATTGCAGTCTAACTTCCTAATTAATTTAATTCTAACTCCTAATTTAAAAACTGTTTGCACACACTAAAATATCATAGCATTTGCTATTACTACCCACTACTGGATTAATCTTGCACAGGATAGGGACCGATGGTGGCGGGCTTATGTGAGGGCGGCAATGAACCTGCGGGTTCCTTAAAAGCCATTTGTAAGTAACAGGTTAATCAGCAGGCCTATTAGATATTTATTTCACCGCTGCAAGTTGTGCAAGAAAAATCGCACATTTATACTAATGATGTATTGTGACTGCTGTTTGCTTTAGTAAAAATCATAACACTTCAACGTCAATATATTTTTAAAACAGAAAGGGATAAATTAGGCCTACTTACAAATGATTAAATTATGAAGTCAGGGAAATGGAAGATAATACGGTACCTTAATTCATTGGAACAATAATAATAATAATAATAATAATAATAATAATAATAATAATAATAATAATAATAATAATAATAATAATAAATGAATCCTTGAAAAGGGTAGACTACAGTGTGAATGTAAAATATATTAAGTTTCTTTCTTTATTTCCGAAAAGGTACGGTGTATGAATTGAACAACAGAAAGGTAGCACCTTAGTTTATAATAGGGCAAACATTGGTAATTTCGTGATAATTTTATGAAAATTAATTTAAAATGCAAATGTGTAACTATTTTCTTATTCCGATTTTTCCATCTAAGAGACGATAATGTGCTGTACAAATTTTGAGACATAAAAGATTGGATACGTTTTTGAACAATTGCCAAAAACCACGTTTATAACTTAAGCTAATTGATTGGTTATTTCGTGATAACCTTGGTAATTTCGTGATATTACATTGATAATTTCGTGAGAGATAGAAGAATTCTGGAAAAATTCATTAAAGTCAAATGAAATTATCATTTATTATTACAAGACTTCAAACATAGTAATTCCGGCTAATATCCATAGCAAGAAAACATAGAAATACATATCAACATATTAATATTAATGAAATCAAAATGAAAATTGAAATTGAAAAGGGATCTTCTTTGCCCTGAAAGAGTGAACACTTTTATTATGGACTTTACTATATGTTACGAGGGTCACTACAAAAGTAATGCACAACATTTATCCAAAAATTACATTATTATTCTACGGCTTTGCTATTTTCACAGAATGTAGATACATTCTTTAAGAACAAAATGTCACTTTTCCACATAATCCCCGTCCCTTTCAACTGCCTTACGCCACCTAGGAACGAGGGCCTGTAGACCAGCACAGTAAAAGTCTGGATCAACACGTCTGAGCAACTCTTTAGTAGTGTGCAGTAGAGGGTAGAGGGAGTCATCTTCTAACCTCGTTCCTCGAAGGGATCCTTTAGTTTAACAAAGAAATGGTAATAGCAAGGTCCAGATCAGGACTGTAAGGCGAATGTTTCAGTGTTGTCTATCCCAGTTTTCTGATCTGGTCTGTGGTCTTGTGACTGACATGTGACCGTGCGTTGTCGTGCAATAGCAGAACATCCTGCTTTTCCCGATGTGGTCGAACACGACTCATTCGAACTTGAAGTTTCTTGAGAGTTGCCACAAACGCGTCATAATTAATGGTGGTTCCATGTGGTACGATGTCCACAAGCAAGAATCCTTCTGAATCGAAAAATGCAGTAGCCATAACTTTTCCTGCCGAAGGCAAAGTTTTGAATTTCTATTTCTTTGGTGAATTTGCACGATGCCACTCCACTGTCTGCCTCTTTGTCTCCGGTTCAAAATGGTGGAGCCATGTTTCATCTTCTGGCACAATTCTTGCAAGTAAGTCATCTCCACCATTCGCATACTGGTCCAAAAGTTCACTGGGCACTGTTTCTCGAGTTTCTTTGTGGACTTTTGTCAACATCCTCGGAACCCATCTGATACAAAGCTTTCTTAACCGTAATGCCCAACAAAATGTCACCTCAAACAGCTAAGATTTCTATCAGTAAAGCTAAGCCTATATGGCGACTACACGTGTATCTAAAATTCCAAAAATCCTTTAAAAAATTTCATTAACATATAATAAATCTTTGTACCAAATATCATATGCTTACGTTCAGTAATTAGCCTGTAATGCAATTATAAACATCCACAAAATTTGTGCGCCTGAAAAATCGACTCTAACTTGCTCTTTCCAAACACAAAAACTCACTGAAGCAGCTACAATAGTCACACAAAGCGTTGCTGTATGTTTTTGGAAACTGGACAACATATGCAATCCCTTGACGGAAATTTGAATCTCGTAACACCATTGGTTAGTTCACGAAACAGCCAGGAAAAAATATCACGAAATAACCACTGCCACGAAGTTACCAATGTTTACCCTATGTAATATCTTTTAATATCAAGAATGACAGCCTTTTATTGTAATATAATTGATACGTAGAAGTTTGGAAATTACGTCTATTATCCATAAAATATTGTACGAAGCATTTAATAAGCAATGGTGAGTCCTTTAAATGTCCCAAATGTCAGTGTCATTTAAGTTTTCTGCTATGAATATTTAGGACGGAACAGCGCTCCAAGGGGCGGAATTGGCATTACGAGGGGAACCACTTCAGACTCGTATTTCAAGCGCTATGCGCCAGCTTGTATAATCTCGTAAGCAACGGTAGGTACACTGGGTTCAACGATATCTGACCTATGATTTTATGATCGTGTAAGATAAAAAAAAATAACGAAATTTGAAAGAGTTCCGCTAGTTCTCAATAGGTGGCACCATTATTGGGGCGGTTAAAAAAGTGTCAGGGAAAATGATTATGTAGATTAAGCATAAATTATTCTCATAATTGACAATATCAGCGGTTTACAGCTAAACTCAGTGTTGCTTTATAACCAGTAGAGTGGTATGAAAAATTGAATCCTATAATGCGGGTATATTTATGTACGATTAGCATCAATGACTTATTTTTGCCATCTAATCATAGAAATAACAACTAAAGAAGCTACACTATGAAGTCGAAACAGGCATATGCCTATCCCTTGAATTGAAGAAGAAGAAGAAGAAGAAGAAGAAGAAGAAGAAGAAGAAGAAGAAGAAGCTACACTTACACCAACAAATTATCGATCACTATCGATTAGAAGAATCAGATATCTTTGAACGTCAGTGTACCTAGTTATTTGTACCAGTAGACCAGGCATGTCAGAAATCAGACACTGAAAGTGCAGAGTATGTACGCGGAACGCCGGTCTGTGCAGATTGCGTCATTCACGTGTTGCTCGTACCAGTTCTTAGCGGGAGGGTTGTACAAGAATATATTCTGCGCTTCAATTAAATTGACATTTGGACATTATAAACATATTTAGCAGAAGGAAAAAACACAATTATTGTCAGTGTCTATATTTGACAATAATTGTAACACAAGAAACAATAGACTTACTCAGTTACAATTCTCAAATCAGTCGTTTGTAAAGAATCATTTATTTACATGATTTGTATACAGTATTTGAAGAAAATATAAATATTGCAGTAATTTCGAAACAACAAAAAACAAACACAATATTTCATTTTACGTAGTAGGTACTGATTATTTCAAAGTAATACTCTTTCATTGTTCCTCAAGCATTATTGGGTCCATTGGTGCACAAATGTAGAAGAAAATATTTTACTCCCAATAATTACATGCAGTAGGACATTGTGAGGCTTTTACACTGGAATCATTTCCTTGCTGTATATTAATATAAATTCACATTATTATTAATAAATTGGATAAATTAAGCTTGAATTTAAATTTATATATAGTTTATTTGGAAAACGTTGAGAGCAAGTATTAGCAAGTTGGGAGCGTTACTGAATTGAGTTAAAAGAGTACTTCACAAGCTGTGAAGCGAGGACATTTTCTTTATGTCAGGTTTAAAGATTTATTAACGTAAGTATATTAAGATAATATAGTAATGTGAAATGGAAAATTCGCCATTATGTATTATTTTTCGAGAAAATTTTTCCGCCTTACAAATAGTTGCTTTCTTCCTTCCCTTACAACCTCAAGATCCTCATATGTATTCCTCACTATATTCTCATAACTTATCAGCTTATCAAATAAAAGTTGTAAGTCGTCTAACCATTGATGGCTATGTTAGTACAGACTCGAAAACAACATCACTGTCATGTTTGTCTTGCCGTGAGAGTACTAATTAAGAAATAAGAGCTAGCGAATATCATACTTTGAGAACTTTACTAATATGATTTAAATTCTCACATCACTATTAGGTCCACATGATATCATGAAAGCCTTTCATTTTAAAATAATTACTGTTGGCTGAGGAAAACATCATAACAGTTATGATTCGTGATTTCTCTTCTTCGTTATATCTGTGGACTCCTCACTTTATTTTCCATAACGCATTCACAATCACAGCTCAATGAGCACCCGTACTGATCTGTGTTACTGAAACAAAAGTTGATCTGCTACTATAAGTACTGTACAGCCCTGTCGCGTTCTCCTCCAAGCCGATTCGCTCCCTCCAGATAGGGGAATAGGAACTGCACATTGCACAGAGACCAGTGCACAATGTGCAGGGTTTTGACATGCCTGCAGTAGGCTATATTTCAAGTAAGTATATTGGAGGCTAAAATAATAATATTAATTCAGTGTTCTTTAAAATTGGTTTTAAAATATTTTATTGAAAAATCTACCTTAAAATAAGAGGTGTACTTTTGTGTTGAACAACGCCAGCCATCATTTCTGCCTAAACAAGAATTCTCACCATGCGTTGTAACTTATAAGTAGGCTTCGTATTTCAGCTACCTATAAACTGGAAAGAAGTTGCCTGATTCGAAGTATATGTGACGTCACAGCGCAGGTACAGGTACGTTCGTATACAGAATAGTTACGCATCCTCTGCCCTCTTCCTCTAGAAAGTCAAAACCGGGACGCAGTCATAGCGAGTAGTCTTATCGATCACTGCTTTTACTAGTCGTATTATTTAAATAACTACATCTTTGTGGCTGATTGAAAGTTCATTGCAGAGGTAAAATGCATTAGTTAAGACGCTCAAGCATGTAGTATTGCAGGGCATAGTTGAGGATATTTGAACTAATATTTTCACTGTCAATATAGACAAGATTACATATAAATTGCGTACAATAAACGTAAATGTAACAAAAATAGTGCACTGAAAGACATTGCAATACCAAAAGGCACAGAAAGTGTGTTGAACGTATAATCAAAAGAACCAGTACCATCACAATCTGAAAATTATGAAGATAGTAAGTCGACGTTTAGCATGGATTTGTGTAGCATACCATGATGTTCAGTGCCAACATCCCAATTAATAAATCAAATAATCTACATTTTAGGGAATTTCTAGAGAAGTACATAGAATATTAGTGGGTTTCCAGTGATGAGCGACATGCAATATACTAATGAAACACGAAAAAATATCAGACAATAGGAATATCTTGTGCTATATCATGCATCAATAACGCCATATGCCATTGAAAGAATTTCTTACAATATAAAATCATTTCAAGTTCCGTAATTTACGAATGCACGTTATTATTCACTGCAAAGATCACGATGAAAATGAACATAACTGCTCAAGCATGTGTTTACTAGTAAAGCTTCAGAATGTCGGGAGTTGACTGTACTCCACAAACACGCAGCGACGACCTGTTTGTTTATATAAGGGTATGGAATAACTCTTCTCGGATTCTCAACCAGGTGAGTTGGATTGTTGCTTCCAATCTTTAGATGACTAGCTCTCACATATTGTAAAAAAGTATTAAATATTATATTAAATTCTGCAAATAATGAAAATGGGAATGGACAGTATCATGTGTAAATTCTGCAAATAATGAAAATGGGAATGGACAATATCATGTGTACAATTCTAGTTAGAAACACAAAATATCTAATTAAAAGAATCCAAAGTGACAAAAATACGTTTATGAAACAATATTTAATAAATCAAATTGCAAATACGACAAATATGGCAATCGTAAAAATTAAAAATAGCATTTTTAACATAGGATTAAGATGGTTATGGGATAACTTGGCTACTAGAAACAGCGCAGCAAGCCTAAATTTAATTAAATCAAATTGTAAAAATATTACTAGACAGAATGATTTTAGTAGTATCAATGAAATGCGCACCCTAATATTTTTTAATGAATAAAAAAAGATATGGGGTCCAGTGACGTCGCCAGGATCAGAGCAAGGGGGGTGCGGATGGGGTGCAAGCTGTAAAAATGTGGTACATAAAAAAGTCCAAAATGTTCTTTCATGCACTTGCGCGCATACTATACATCTGTTTATTATTATTATTATTATTATTATTATTATTATTATTATTATTATTATTGCTCATCACATCCATTGCGATACACTATGGGACGTAGTTTTTTCAAATCCAAGATATTGTTTGTTTGTTTTAGTTCTTCAAAATAATTTATACCTCGTATTTTGTTAATTGCCCTTTGGGGTGGGGAAAGGGGTGCTCCGATTTTTTATGGTGTGCTTGCGCATCCTTTCGCATCCCCCCTAGCGACGTCCCTGATGGGGTCGGATTACATATATAGACAATATGAAAATGAAAGAAAGATTTGGACTAGCCTGGTTCAGACTGGGAATTTGGAGATTAAGAAATAATAGAGGTAATATATTTCAAAGCACGTGCCCATTCATATTGTTTTCGGATGTCAATATACAAAAGAAATACGGATGAAATTCATAAATGAAAAGTTCCTACAAATGAATAAAGAAATACCTATAAGAAAACTTATGAATAATAATAATAACATAAAGTTACAAAGGCAAATAGGTCTAAGATATCTTTTTTGATCAAAAAATTAGAATGGAAAGAATAAATGAAATAGCTAGAATTGAATGAGAAAAAAAAATTGATAAGAAAAGAGGTTTAGTTTTTTTAATAGTACTGTCAATAAATAAAATAAAACATATATATTAAAAAGTTCTAAATATACTACGAGTAGAATAATGGAAGATTTATTATGATAGCTGCTCATTGCAGATTGAAACGTGAAGTACAACTTAGGCAAGTGAACAAAGGCTAATTGTATCAACATACTAAAATGAGTTGAATCTTGCACAGAACTAGTCGCAAGTGCAAGATAAAACATCTTATATTAAATAGTTAAGTTTAGAAATTATATTAAAATTGTATATCTATATGTAAATTATAAAGTATGTAGGCCTAATGTAAGGCTTTAATGATTATATGTATGTATATTTTTTTGTCTGTGAACTATAATAAATATATCATATTCGATGACTTGCTCTGCCATCTTCAGGGATTGAAGTGCCTTTGGACCATGTATAGCAGTCAGTAGGGCTTCTCGCTGCGGGCCAACCAGGAGCTAGTTCCTAGTCCCGATTGTCTGCCGTGTTCTGGTCGGTCGAAGCGTGTTGATTGCAGGTTTCCACGCTGTACTCCGCTGTAGGACACCGTCTCTGTTGAAATTACTGCAATCTAGTTGGATTTCGATGGCTTCCTTGATGACCAGGTCCCAATAACTCGATGCCTTGTCCAAGACGATGGTGGCGTCGAAATCTATCTTGTGGTCCGTTTCCAGGCTGTGTTGCGCTACTGCTGACTTATCGGAGTAATATAGTCTTATGCTGCGTTGATGTTCCTTGCAGCGTTCCATAATGGTGCGTTCCATCTGGTCAATGTAACATTTTCCACACTCACAAGGTAGACACGAGGTAGCCTAAGAACAAGGACGACCATGGATTATTAAACATATATAGGGTAAAGGTTGTTAATATTGTGATAGTTCTTTTCGAGAATTTATTACAATTTTACTGAACGAGAGGAAAATAGGTTATTTATTTGCATCAACATATTAAAGGAATATTCTTGGAGAAGTTGCTGCACAAAACCGGTTCTTCTCTCGCTCAGTAAAATTGTAACAAATTCTCAAAAAAAAAAAAAAAAACTATCACAATATTACTCGTATCACAATATTATCAACTTTTACCTTACTTGGTAGTGGAAATAAATTAACGACAAATTATAATTTCAGGTCTATGCGAGATACCATGACCATGTTCAGATACATTTTCTGCTCCAACAACTGCTTCTACTCTACAATGCTATAACGTCATAGTACAGTCTAGTATATGAAGCTTAAGTTGTGAGGGTGATAGGAACAATAGACTGTGCCGGTACTATTTCGCATTGTCTGTAATCAGGCGATATTAACGATCCTAGTGGTGAGCAACTATCTATAGATGCATATTTACTACGTATTGAGCTTCGTGACTGTATATACAGACTGCGGTCATAGCAAGCCTCCTGCTTTCACGTCTATACTGAAAACTTCTGCAAAGAACATCTGCTACAGTACACGTTAAATCAACTGTAGTAGAATTCCAAGCTACGGAATTACAGCTGATATCATTGGGTAATTCCATGCAAAATGGTATGACTCAAAACATTAATATCTCCAAATTTGTTAAAAATTGTACATTCAACTCTTTGTCATATATGTTAATCATGTACAAAATTACGTTTGCGACAGCTACCGTTTAAATGTAATAGGCAGTTAAATATTTTTATTTGAGCACATTTTCAATTTATTTTCTGACCATAAGAATAATTACATTTTTTTAAAGATATAAGAATAATTACATTTTTTTAAAGATACCATTAGATAGCTTACAAAATAGGTTATTAAGATATTATAATTCAGTGTAGCTCTGAAAATTGTGTTTAAAGAAATTTAAAAATATATTTTAAAAATGCCATTAAATAAGATCGAATATTTTAATTCACATAAAAAATAGATGACAATTTACAGAGCATTTTCATTAGGCTGTCAAATTTTCATAATGGGATCTTAAAAAATAAGGAAGTTATAAATTAAAATAACTCGCCGTGTAAAGAGTGATCTATGCCGCTGCGCCATGCGACATCACTGCTGCTGATCACTGCGAGAAGCGTCTCCGCGTTGACGACCGGTGCGCGTCACACGTCTGATTTCAACTAGTTTCGGTACTTCTGGTGAAGCAGAATAGGGTTTTATTGCTAACTTTCCATTAACTGGAACCACAACGGGAACATATCTTGTTCCGGGAACAGTCTTGAGGCAGGAAAATCTTTGAGGATTTAAATTTGTAACTACTTCTTCATGTTTTTCAATGGATATGAATGACACAACAATTCCCTTTATTTTGCATTTTGACCAATCATACAGTTCTTTAGGAGTTGATATTAGAGTTCCTTGTAAGCTGGCTTTTGCAGCGAGTCGCTTGATTGTACCCCTTACACCGTCACTGGGTCCTTTACCGTGACTAGTTCCAAAGAAATGCTACTCCGCAGGTATTTGAAAGTCGTGTTCATGATAGAGTAGATCAACGGACTTTTTTGTTCTTGTATTGGCTAACTGCTCCGTCACTAAAATCATATGTTTTAGATATATCAGTATGTGTTTGTTTCAGATGTTTTATCACTTTCATTTAAAAAACATGAACTGTTGCACTATCGTGAACTAAGCATTCCGAAATTACTGAAAAACAAAGGTTCTCTAAATTACTACCAACTGAATTTCTGTAATGCAATGTGAATGGCTGTATTGTTGCTTGAGAAGTACTCCAGTGATGACCTTGTGTAACATCCTGAGTAACGAAACTGTAATTCTCTGAAAAATGATAACAAACTCACCGGGCTTTATTTCATTTTTCAGCTACATTAAATAATTTACTTGGGACTTTGCAATGGAGTTGTGTATCTTGAATTTTTTTAAGCCAACACAGTCTCTTTGCACTAAAATAATATTGGCCCTGTCAGTTGTCATTCATTCCTTGTACTAAAGTTCTACTAAATTTCTCTGTAACAATGACGTCAGTATTTCTTATAGAGTTCTGTTAGATAGATTACATTTATAGTTCCTTACGTTCAGGAGCATACTCTTCTTCACTTGTATTTCCCGCCTCTGTTTCTAAACATTCTTCTTCGCTTGTTGATTTGCCGACCTCAATTTCAGTCCCAGCAACTTCATAATTTATTTCAATTTTTGAAATCTTATGGCAATAGCGTTCGCAAATAGTATCACCTACTACTAAATGTGGGACCTTTTTACATATGCTACTTGTCACTTTTCTTTTACAGACTTGTGACGAATGTTTTTCAAGTCCGAAAAGGTTGCAACACCACAGATGACTCCAACTTTTCGTCTTTAATTTAGGCATATTGAACACTTACAACTTACAATGACAGAACAGATCAAAATCGTCCTCTAAACTGAAGGAAAAAAGTTACAATTGCAGAACAGAACAAAATCATCCTCTAAACTGAAGGGAAAAAGTTGCGCTGAGATTATAACAGGAAAAAAAAAAACAAACCTTCAAGTGAAATTTATTAGTGAAGCGTTGAGCGGATGTCGTAACACCTGGCATTTATCATATCGATCGCTAAGCACGCGTGTGGGTGTCTGATATGAGCGCGTGACGTAATACACTGCATGCGACTTTGAAACTTAATGACAACATTTTCAATTCTGGTTTATTTAATATTTCCCAAAGTATTAGAGATGCCATCATAAAATTTTTTGTAATCGATTAAGAAATTGTTTATCTCGCCGTAAAAATTAGAGCATTGTAAAAAAAAGTGTTCGATTTGAAAATATTAACGTTTCTTTATTTTACTGTAAGTTTTAATACATACTCGAAGTAAAAATCCATAATAACTCAAAAGTAAGTTTAAATATATAGAGACATCATTGCATTGGCATAATTTTTACATTGATACAATGAAGCATGTCATTTTAATAATATTTTTAATAGTATACGTATCAACTCCCCGAATATTTCACCGTTCATTACTTTTCAACCATTGATAATATGAAGTTCATATTAGGGCATTTAACTATTTATTATTATGACATTCATTAACTAGAATATTGAAAAAATTCAGAACTTGACGTTACAAAATTTAAAATTTTGTATGGAATGACTTCATTCTTAAATCAAATGACCAAACTGAGAACCTACAACCTAAATCATTTAGACTGCGGCGCTGCAATCGAAATAAGTTACGAAAAAGAAAATTCTGAGTAAAATTATTTTAAATATAGTATATACGTAGTAGAGTCATCAAGTTCGTGGACTGGCGCCTGGAGCGTAGACGAAAAACAGAATCCAGGTGTCATGTCAGTTGCCGTGTAACACGGCGTTCAGTTACACAGATATTATATCGATGGCCCAGAACCAGACTGTTCCAAGTCCATTTTACTATTTTTTTTTCAGAAGAGCTATTTTAAGCTACTGACATTCAAAGCTTCCTGAAACAATTTGAAATATCTTTATAACAACCTTATGAAGAGAAATATTTATAATTTTGTTCGATTCATATATGCAGAGAAGAACTGGAACACAATGAAACACAAATAAAAGTTGGACTTAGAACAGTCTGGTTCTCAGCCATCGATATATCGTCCGTCAAATAGTCGCCGTTGGCCGCTATGCACGTCTGCCAACGTTGATATAGCCGGCGAAGGATCTCCTAGTAGCAGATCTTGTTTAGTTACTCCGTCTGGTATGAATTCCATGTGAACAATTCCCAATGAGTCAAAAAACAGTTCAAGCATCACATTGCCTTCTGACCTGTCTGTTTTTTCCGTCGTGGCGATAATCGCGATTTCCAGGTGGTCGATTGTTGCTTCAGTTGCGGATCGTAAAGAAAACATCATGTTTCGTCTACTGTTATGATCCGGTTGAGAAACGTCGGATCATCGTCAGCACTACTAATCAGGTCACCACAAATCGCCATGTGATCGTCACGTTGATCTTGCGTCAGGACGCGTGGCACACTGTGCTGGGTAACACGCGACATGTTCAGGTCATCAGACAGAATTTTATGGCACGTATCTTGGCTGATCCCTGCTGCTGCCACAAGATCGTCTACTGATTGGGAGGGGTTGGCATGCACCAACATTGCAATTTATTCGATCTTGCGTTCAGTTCGGATTGTTTGTGGCCGACCAGTACGCTCATCATCCTCCAAACTGTCTTTCCCTTGCGATAAACGTTGGTACCACTGAAACGCAGCACTGCGGCCCAAGTTGTCGTCACCATAAACTTGCATCATCATCTGAAATGTTTGGCTGGGTGATTTGCCTATTTTTTTTTTGCAGAACTTGATGTTTGCCCGTTGCTCAAACTGCGAAATATTTCGAGTTCCGACGCGCGCAGTCAAATCACCTTCACAACAGAGACCGTAGTTCTTCGCAACTGCCTAGTGGTGGGACCAGAGAATAACTGACACGGCACCAAACCGCGGCGCCATCTATCCGTTCTAGTGCACCACAGCGACAATATACGCCCAGTCCACGAACTTAATGACTGTGGTGGTAAAAATAGTATACAGGGTGTTTCTGAATTAGGCCGAAAAACTTTCGGATCGGATAGATAACCTTCTTTCAAACATTTCTCGTTAAGGAACACATGGGCTCGGACGCTTCGCTTCAATACAAGAGTGGTTTAATGCTACCACTCAGTTTGTTTACTCTGTCAGCACAGTAGACTATCATTCTTCAACCCGGTTTGTTTATTCCCTAAGCTCGCTATCATGCATTAACACAATTTGATTACTATCTGAAGTCTTCAAGTATGTTTACTTCCATCTGGTCTGTTGACTTTTTGTGCTTAGTATTATTCTTCCACTCATTCTGTTGACTACTTCTTCTCGGTACAGTACAATCTTCCTTGCTTACAAAACATTGCATTTTGTTAACTACGGCAAATATTAAATGTTACACACGGAATGAGTTGGCGGATATATATTTGGCTTACGGAGCAGCATTTGGTTCTGCTCTTGCGGCTCAAAGGTTTTACCAGCAACGGTTTCCAAATCGACGGGTTAATAAATTGTGCCTGTAACATTAATGATTTATTTCACTTTTCATGTAACTAATTACTTCGATCCCTTCCTGTATCATCGAACCATGTAGTGACATAAACCCCTCTTTCTCTGAAAGTAAATATCACAGCCCAATATCCTTAACAAAAATTGTTTGGAAGAAAGTAATCTATCCGATCCCAAAGTTTGTCGGCCTAATTGAGAAACATCCTGTATACAACGTCCAGATATTACGAATCTACAATATATATAAATCTTGAGAGAAATTTTTATAGAGGAATTTTTAAATATTGTACAATTCAGAGTAGTAATAAAATACTAACAATGCTAAAATCGATCGCTCTTTAAAACAATGCTCCCTAGTGTAAGATGTCTACTACATCGCCACCTACTAATGAGTGAATTGCTGAACATGCTTGCAGGCAGTAGAACAAATTAATTTTGACAGAAGGCAGTCAGTTGTCTGCAGTCCATTAATACTTCTAATACTTGTTTAAAATATTTTCAGGAATGATTAACCGTACGATGGCTGTATCTCAAAGGGAAAAAAAGGGAAAGAATAAGACCGGAAAGAAACGGAGATGACACGGGGTAGAAGAGATTAGAAACGATGGGTGGGAATAGGAGAAATTTGAATGATGGAAAGGTGACAGACGAGTGGAGAAAGAAGAGAACAAAGAAGAAAAGATAGGGAATAGAGAGTGTGGGAATTAGGATAGCTATACAATTATAGACTGGGTAGTTCAGTGTAGCTTAGGGGCCTATTCATAGACATTCTTAGCGCGGGCTTTCGGTGGATGATCAGCGAACTAACGTTTTTCGTATTCATAAACCAGTGTTAGCAATATGATATGATATGAATCCTGTTTAGCACGCTCGTAGCGCGGGCTAGCGAAATGTCTATGAATAGCACCCTGAGGGTTTAGCTAGCTCGAATCATGTTCCGAGACCGATTGGGAGTAGGTTCCTATCTCGGTTATGATGATTAAATGGTTGATAATTTTCGACGTTTTGCCCAACTTAAGACGAATGTCAGGTAACCCTATGACAAATCCTCCTCATTTCACAAAATACCATTTTATTTTTCTGTGTCTTCAAAACCTCATAAATGAAGACAGGCAGGCATAAATTTGATATTAGATATTTATTATTATGTCATAGGGTTCAGAAGACTGTCGACAAAGTCAACAACAACGGATAAAACACAAGGAAAACAATAACAATTTAAAACACTATATTGCCTAAATCAGTGGTCGTCAGCACTCACTGAAATGTGCAAAGGGTACGCGGTGCTGTCCCATGTGCACCGTCGTGCAACGGGGGAGAGATAGAGAGCATACCCGCTAGCAGCTACGGAGTGCACCCTAGTGCCTTTTGGGTCAGCCAACCAGATACAAGTCGTTTAATGGCATTCTTAAAAAATCACTAGGGAGCTTATTACATATTTTAATAGCACTGTTCGAGGAAATAATAATTGATTTTGACAGTCTAATTTTAGGAATGTTAAAGTAATTCTTCTTCCTGTCCACCAGTACTGCATCAGTATTATACATGACACTTTTTAGTAGTCTATATAACTGATAACTTTTCAGCCATAATACAGCCTATTTGTATAAGTATTTTCATTGACGGTTAAGACTTTAATTTGCAATGTGAAGCACGAACGCAGATTTGTATTATTATTATTATTATTATTATTATTATTATTATTATTATTATTATTATTATTATTATCATTATTATTATTTTAAATTTATGTTGTAATTTACTGTAAATACTGTAATTTAGTTTTGTGTAAATATTAAACTTCGTATCAAATGTAAAAACACAAATAAGCCTAAAATTACTTACAAATGGCTTTAAGGAACCCACAGGTTCATTGCCACCCTCACATAAGCCTGCCATCGGTCCCTATCCTGTGCAAGATTAATCCACTCTCTATCATCATATCCCACCTCCCTCAAATTCATTTTAATATTATCTTCCCATCTACGTCTCGGCCTTCCCAAAGGTCTTTTTCCCTTCGGTCTCCCAACTAACACTCTATATGCATTTCTGGTTTCGCCCATACGTGCTACATGCCCTGCCCATCTCAAACGTCTGGATTTAATGTTTCTAATTATGTCAGGTGAAGAATACAATGCGTGCAGTTCTGCGTTGTGTAACTTTCTCCATTCTCCTGTAACTTCATCCCTCTTAGCCCCAAATATTTTCCTAAGCACCTTATTCTCAAACACCCTTAATCTCTGTTCCTCTCTTAAAGTGAGAGTCCAAGTTTCACAGCCGTATAGAACAACCGGTAATATAACTGTTTTATAAATTCTAACTTTCAGATTTTTGACTGCAGACTAGATGACAAAAGCTTCTCAACCGAATAATAACAGGTATTTCCCATATTTATTCTGCGTTTAATGTCCTCCCGAGTGTCATTTATATTTGTTACTGTTGCTCCAAGATATTTGAATTTTTCGATCTCTTCGAAGGATAAATCTCCAATTTTTATGTTTCCATTCGTACAATATTCTGATCACGTGACATAATCATATAATTTGTCTTTTCGGGATTTACTTCCAATCCTATACCTTTACTTGCTTCAAGTAGAATTTCCGTGTTTTCCCTAATCGTTTGTGGATTTTCTCCTAACATATTCACGTCATCCGATTTGTATTATTATTATTATTATTATTATTATTATTATTATTATTATTATTATTATTATTATTATTATTATTACTATTATTATTATTATATTATATTATATTACATTATATTATATTTATAGGCTTACTTGTGTTTTTACACTTGATACGAAGTTTAATATTTACACAAAACTAATTTACAGTAAATTGCAACATACATTTCCGGCCGCCTGTGAAAGAAAGAAATTCCAACAAAAACCATAGCTATACAAATCATCACGTATTCAACATACAAGATTCGGTAATAATGTTGACTTATTCTGTGAAGGATTAATTCTGACTGGCGTATCAGAAAAGCGCCAACGCTGTCATGCAAAATCGAGGTATATACGAAACTCCCTCTTATATTCGGAAATCATACAAAAAGAAGACAACAAACAGAGGATATTGAACTTGGTGTTTTTATTGATATCTATGTCTGTATTCCTGAGCAGTCCTTAGCCCAAAGTTGTCCGACAAATAGGCGCCAGCCGTACTCTTCATCACTTCAATGTTCGCCCACCCGATCTAGCTTTTGCGACGCCACCATCCCTACTGAAAGCACCGTCGCCGGTTAAAAAATAATAAAAAAGTTTAGCAATCCCATAAATCCAAATGGCGATGCACAGGATTCGCCGATGTACCAGACTGACTCCTGTACCCCCATTCTCTACCCCTCCGCTGTGCTATCAACACATAACTTCTACCCTTTTCCTTGGTTATTTGGACTGTTTACAGTCACGTTCTGTAATCCTTTTTTTGATACTTTGTTCCAACCAAGCAGACATAGTGAGTATTATCACTACGAGGTCATTGAATCCTAAAGTAGCAATACAAGAGCTGAGGGACGCACAAAGTCAAACAGGCGCCATTTTATCTTATTAGAAATGTGCCAACAGTATTACATAGCATTACACCTATGATAAAATAATACTCGGGATGCCTTGATACCAATCTGACAGTTTTCCCAGTGGTCTCGCGGTTATCGTACTGGCTGTAGAGTCCGAGGTTCACGAGTTCAATTACGGTTAAAAGACGATGGATTTTAAAGGATATTAGCATGGCTTCCTCCGAGAAGGAAGTAAAGCGCGGTGTTTCGTGTAGTATATTTACGGAAACGTAAGAGATCCCTGACCCTGATAGAGTGCTCCAGGCAAAACTCGTCGGCCATTTCTCGCCCACGTAGAATTTGGACGCTGAATAACCTCTGCAGTTGAAAGCGTCATTAAATAAAATAATATTAGACTATTTCTACCAATCTCATTAGTATCGAACTGAGCTTTTATACGAAATGTAAAATAGCAGCTACCTTAAGCAACGATTAAGAGACGAGTTCGAAGTAAGTTACTACGCGATCCTTGGCGAGCGTCGTAAGCTTCTTAAGAGTATATTAATAGTCGTTATATGAGAGATATAGGAAAGATAAGAGAATGCTGGGTTTGCAGTGAAAGACCTGCCCTTGGGCAGAATACTAAATGAAAAAATTATTTTTTTTTTTCATTTCATTTATTATATTACATAGCTCTCACATTAGCAATGAAGCTTTAAGATGTGGAACAAAATTTTACAAGATTATAAATTACAATCTTTAGAATTTTTTTACAATTTTTACAATTTTTTTTACAATTTTTACAAATTTGCAAATTTCTATAATTTTTGGCGAGAAGTAATGAGATGAGGTGATACCCGAGGATTCACCAAAAGATTACCTGGCATTTGCCTTATGGTTGGGGAAAACCTCGGAAAAAACTCAACCAGGTAATCAGATCAAACGGGGGTGAAATTAAATGAGGCCGAGAACTCGCTATAGATTATTCGGCATCAGTCCCACGGCTGGAAAAAACCTCGGAAGAAACCAATCAATGAGACCAAACGGGGGATCCAATCCAAGCCCGAGCGCAGCTCCGAATCAGCAGGCCAGTGAGTCTGCCGACTGAGCTACATCGATGGCTCTACTAAAAATATGCAGTACATAGACAATCAGATTATTAAATTTACAAACCCATACGATTATTCATCAGTTGAGCTATAAAATATAATACATAACAAGTAAGTTAATTCAATTTAAAGACATAAACAATTAAATCAGTTTAGATATACAGAAACTGATTATACATATCATGCAAATTACTTCAAATTACAAGCATAAACAATTCATCAATAGAGCTATACAGATTACTATTCAATTTAAAGCATATACAATTCATCAGCCAAACTATACAAACATATACAATACAAAGTAAGCAGATTAATTCAATTTACAAGCATACTTTCGTTAAGCTATGCGGATTTGTACAATTTATATCAAGTAGATTAATTCAATTTATAATCATAAATAATTCATCAGTTGAGCTATACAGACTACTATTCAGTTTACAGCATATAGAATTTATCAGTAGAGTTATACAGACTACTATTCATTTAAAAACATATAAAATTCATCAGCCAAACGACACAAACATATACAATACATAGTAAACAAATTAATTAAATTTACAAACATATTTTCGTTAAACTATACAAAATTGTACAATTTATATGAAATAGATTAATTCAATTATAAGCTTAAACAATTTATCAGTTGAGCTATACAGTCTACTATTCAATTTACAGCATACAATTCATCAGTTAAGCTAAACAAAAATATACAATACATAGTAAACAGATTAAGTCAATATAAAGACATATTTTAGATGAGCTATATAAAATTGTACATTTCAAATTAAGTAGAACATTTCAATTCACAAGCATAAACAATTCATAATTTGTGTAGAAGGTATGAGTATGTAGAAATTTGGTTAATTCTTTTCTAAACCTTTTCTCATAGTCCTTCAAATCTTTAAGATAATTAGGCAGTGCATTGAAGACTGTAATACATGAATAGCGACGTCATTTTTTTTTATAACAGCGTAAACTAACAGAGGATAGATGAAGATCTGAATAATATGAGAGTTGCATAATATGCTGCTTTTCTACGACGTAGATAAAAACTAAACATTTACGAGTATTTAGAAGTATTGATGATAGATGTAACTATCTGTTTCTGTATGTTATAAATTATTTATTAATAGGGAACGTATTTTATCCTACGAGGCTGCAAGGTTAAATATTAGGCCAACTGTAGTTTTTAAGTGGACTACACGCGTGCATGTGCAAGCGACGTACAAGACTGGCAGCTCATGCGACTCATATTTGGTCAAGTTTGGGCAGAACAAAACATGGCTCACTTTAACAATCACACTAATATTTACAATTTAAATTATTTATACTATGTACACTATAATACGCTATATTTTTACTATTTACACTGTCATAAAGAATGTGGGTTTACATTGATCACACATTGTTTACATTTTTATGTACATTGTTGTGTATTGTAATGCAAGGTATTTTATCTAATTCTTTATGATAGTGTAAATAGTAAAAATACCGTATTCTAATGTACATAATGTAAAGGAGCTGTCAGATATTGACTATTTTCAAAAACCGATTCTCAAAAATATGATTTTCGCCTCTAGAATATGACCTTGCTTCAAATATTACTTTTATAGAATATAAATTTTATATTTAATATATCAATTTTCCTGCATTATGTTAATCATTCCTTTGTATTGTATTTATTAACATTCCATGGTATTCGTACATTGCTTCACAGATAGAATATGGAACAAGTCAAAAAATTTAATAACTACTATAAAGTCTCAATTTAAAGTCACAGTCTATAGTTGAAATATATACAGAAGTGGTTTACAATATACTGTAGTCTACTAATACAACACAAAAAGTGTTAGTATCAATTTCATGAAGCGTTATTGAATATCATGAATTCACCTACAGAATAGAAGGCGTGAGGAATTAGGTACTTCTTTAATTTGGTCCTAAATAATCTTATGTTTTGAGTTTTATTTTTTATAACCATAGGAAGGCTATTAAAAATTGTTATTGCCATATAACGCACACCTTTTTGATAGCACGATAGACTTGCCGATGGAGTATGAAAGTCATTTTTTGACGCGTATTTATTCTATGAACTGTTGAATTAGTTACAAAGTTTTCACGATTATATAGAGGTGGTGTTACAAACTTTCAGGGATGATGACGAAGGGAACATGTATCAATTTGAGATAAGGAACCCTGGTCCGAAAATGACCGAGTCGAAAGTTACAAGCAAAAATAATTCTGTGTAAATGAAATAATTTTATTCCTCTGTACACCTTATTTATGTGTATTTATCTGTACATCTTACACATACTGTATTCATCTGACGTTGTTTACGTTGCCTACTTACAGTATTCCATTCAGTGCGCTGTCTGAGGGATGGGGACAGGAAACTACACTAAAGCCATGCAGATAGCGTAATGTGTAACGGACATGGTCGGTCCTGATATGCACGTCTGTAGACAGCAGTGTATGTGTACAAGTTGCAGTGTCCAGTCGATCAGACCTAGTGAAATGGAGGAGTACACGAGAACGGAATAAGCAGACCTGATTTTCGAATATGGATGAGCCAATAGGAACAATAGACAAGCTCACAGATTGTTTCGGAGCAAGTATCCACGTAGGAGACATCCGGCCCATACCATTTTTCCACGACTGTTCCAAAAGTTAAGAGAAGGAGGGCACGTGGTGCCAAATTACAATTTCATTTCGACACAATTATTTTTGCTTATAACTTTCGATTCAGTCATTTCCGGACCATGGTTTTATTTATTTATTTTTATTAGGTTATTTTACGACGCTGTATCAACATCTAGGTTATTTAGCGTCTGAATGAAATGAAGGTGATAATGCCGGTGAAATGAGTCCGGGGTCCAGCACCGAAAGTTACTCAGCATATGCTCGTATTGGGTTGAGGAAAAACCCCGGAAAAAACCTCAACCAGGTAACTTGCCCCGACCGGGATTCGAACCCGGGCCACCTGGTTTCGCAGCCAGACGCGCTGACCGTTACTCCACAGGTGTGGACCGGACCATGGTTCCTTATCTCAAATTGATACATGTGCCCTTCGCCATCATCCCTGAAAGTTTATAACACCACCACAGAAACACTCTGTATACGATGAAGATTATTAACGAAAGAATATACTGACAGGTCATTGACATTATTTGTAGTTTTTTTTTAAATAGTCCTACACGGTTCCATAGTTTTGGAACCTACTATTATTCTAATTACTCTTTTTTGTAGTGGAAATGTACTGTTACTATCTGTGGAATTTCCACAGAATATTATTCCAAAACTCATTACCGAGTGGAAGTATGCAAAGTATATTGTTTGTAAGGTATTGTTATTTACTATCTTTTGCATAGATCTCGTAGCAAAACATGCTCAATTTAGTTTGGGGGTAATTTCTTTAATATGTTTTTTAAATTTAACACATTAAATTCGATTTTTAAGCCAAGAAATTTGGTTGTTGATGTTTTTAGTAGGGACCTATTGTTAATTATTGCGCTTGAAATTTGCGAGGTTGAATTTGGACAGGATTTAAACTGAATTGTGTTAGTTTTTTACAATTTAATACTAATTTATTGACTGAGAACCAGTCACATTTTGAGGAGAATTTTCTCTGTTAAAGATTGGAATGTGTTGTAGTTATTACCTGCAATTACTATATTTGTGTCATCTGCAAATAATATGGAATTACCTACATCTTTTATTGGAAGAGCAAGAACATTTATGAACTCTAGAAAAAGTAGGGGACGTAATATTGACTCTTGAGGAATTCCGTTATTAATAGTTCCCCATGTCGAGGTAGATTTCATAGTTGTATTGATTTAGACTTTCTGTTTCCTATCTATGAGATATGAGTGAAACCATTGGTGTGCAACACCTTTAATTCCATATAATCTAATTTGTCTAGTAGCATTTTATGATTTATACAGTCATATGCTTTGGATAAATCACAGATAATCCCTCCAACTTGAAATTTTTTATTAACTGCCTCCAGAATTTTGTCAGTTAAACTAAATGTTGCTTTTCCGTGCCTTTACTTTTCCTACATCCAAACTTTTCTGGAACTAAACTGTTGTATCTTTCTAGATGATTATACTGGGTGATTCAAAACCTTTGCGACAAACTCTGAGGGGTGATAGATCTAACAATAAGAAACCCTTTTTGTTAAACAACCTATGTCTTTTGACGCGTCGTTTCGAAGTTACATTTGAAAATGTTTTTTTGCACGGGCGTATGTGAATGTATGCGAATGTGTGCAACCCTGTTTGTTTGCTGAGATGTTTGTAAGAGACGAGAAGGGTTGTTGTTTGTTTACGTTTAATGTTCAATACCTTTTTCTTTCAGTTCAGTCTAATCATCATTGAGAATGGATGTCTACACTTTTCCCGAGTTAGCCGACATGGTAATGTGTTATGGGGAGGCTCGAGGAAACGGAAGAAGAGCTCTCCACATGTACCAACAACAGTTTCAAAACAGAAATCATCCTCACCACACAAAGTTTGCTCGACTTCATCAGCGCCTTCGAGACGATGGGACTCTTCGACCGCGTAGATATTCATTCTCAATTGAAAAGAAAAGGTATTGAACATTAAACGTAAACAACAACAACAATAACCCTTCTCGTCTCTTACAAACATCTCAACAAAAAAAGAAACAAAGAAACAAAGAAACAAACAAACAAACAAACAAACAACCAAACAACCAACAGGGGTGCACATATTCGCATACATTGACATACGCTCGCGCAAAAACATTTTCAACGGTAACTTCGAAACAACGCGTCAAAAGACATAGGTTGTTAAACAAAAGGGTTCCTTATTGTTAGATCTATCACCCCTCAGTGTTCGTCGCAGGGATTTTGAATCACCCTATATAAACTTTTATACATTACTTTTCAAAGATTTTGAAGAAGACTGGTAGAAGTGATATGGGTCTGTAATTTTTCTGGAGGTGTTGTTTTTCCCTTTTGAAGATAGGAATAACCACTGAATATTTTAATCTCTAGGGGAATATACCATTGAACATTGAATAGTTACATAAATAACTTAGTGGCCCAGCTATAATGATTATGCGAACTTGCTTTTAATATTTTGCTTGTTATTTCATCATACCCTGAGGAGTTTTTTGACTTCAGATTTTTAATAATTGCAATTATTTTTTGTTTGTATGTTGGAAATATTTGAATATTTGGGAATTTTGTCGGAAAATATTGTGATAAAATTTTTTACTGTTAGTAACATTATCTTCGGGGGATGTTGAGGTTATCAGTTATTGAAAGAAAATATTTATTAAATATATTTGCAATTTCATTTGGGTCTGACGTTTTTGTATTGTTAGATTATAAGGGTATAGTTTGTTACTTGACTTTTTGATCGTCCACTTTCCTTTTTAATCATGTTCCAAGTTGTTTCGATTTTATTATCAGAGTTTTGTATTGTTGTATTGTAGTGTAATTCTTTAGCTTTTCGGATCACTTTATGTAATATTTTTGAACAATTTTTATAGTGTTGTTTTAAATTTTTATCATTATTATTTCTGCTCTGTATGTATAATGATCTCTTGGTTTTGCATGAGAATTTAATACCGTGTGTAATCCATCTTTTGTTGCATATTGTTACATTTTTATACTTTACAGGAAAACTGAATTCAAAAATACTGTATTTACAAATGTTTTATGGAACTCGAATTTACTGTTCATCTCACTTTGACTATATACTGATTCCCTGCGTTCGTAATACCTCATTGCGATTGTTCACATTACGCCCGCGGCTTCACTTGCCTTGGTCGAGTTGTTGTTGTTGTTGTTGTATTGGGTTATTTTAAGACGCTGTATCAACATCTCAGGTTATTTAGCGTCTGAATGAAAATAATGAAGGTGATAATGCCGGTGAAATGAGTCCGGAGTCCAGCACCGAAAGTTACCCAGCATTCAGCATTTGCTCGTATTGGGTTGAGGGAAAACACCGGGATTCGAACCCGGGCCACCTGGTTTCGCGGCCAGACGCGCTGACTATTACTCCACAGGTGTGGACAGGTGTGGATGCATAAAACTAATACGGCATACCAGTTCATTAAGCATTTCAAATCAAATTATATATATATATATATATAGTTATTCAGATGATCACTATGGCTTAACACTCATTATAAATAATCACTTATAAACACTAGATCGCTTATACTGTTTGGTCAGGTTGAGTCTGTCTATATTAGGATGAATACTGTTACTACATGAACTACGAGAAGATAGGCTGTTAGACGTGTATGCGCAATATTTTTCATCACGTTTATTTTAGAAAAAAGAATGTTCGCGGATATACGTCAGCATCTTAGCTGCGAAATTACGTAAGTTAGGAGACTTGTCATTAATAATTCTTTGCCGGTTTTACCTGTTCTCTGTGCCTCGCCTATCACAATCTATTAAACACTGTGGACACATCCTATTTGCGGCCACTTACTCATATATCTCTGCACCTACACCGGTACTAGACACAATTAATTAAGTTAACAATGATCTAAAATTAATTATTTCATGGATGAAAAAATTTGGACTAAAATTGAACTTCGAGAAATCACAGGCAATTATAATGGGACATCAATTACGAGGCTGTCCAGAAAGTGATTTTCCCTAGGGTCGTTTACAGAAAAAAACACAATTGCATGGAAAGATTTACTGAAACAGATACAGCAATTGTTGCGCTATTTGTCAACATATTCCCCACTGAAATTAAGACATTTGTCATACCATGGGATCAATTTTTGTATCCTTGTGTCGTAGAAGTCAGCCGCCTGGGATCGGAACCAGCGTTTGACAGCCGTCTGCACCTCTCTGTCGATCCCATGATATGACAAATGTCTCAGTTTCGATGGAGAACATGTTAAAAATAGCTCAACAATTGCTGTGTCTGTTACAATCAATTTTTCCAATGAAATTGTATTTTATTTTTGTTAACGGTCCCTGGGGAACTTATTTATTTAGGGCCCTCGTAATTGCGGTCGAGTGGCCAAAAATTGTATAAGCACTCCTTTTGACATTATTAACGTGGGGAAAGAAAACAAATAACTGTTTTAACTGCTCTCATGAGAATGTTTGGTTGTTAGCTGCACACAGGTGGCTGATCCGTGTCGGAATCGTTGACAGTGCAAGCATAATTTCTTATCGATGGATTTGAGCCTGTCTCTTTTTGATGTTTTAATTTCAGTTAACGTCGAGAATCCCAGTTCACACATATTATATAGTTATTATATTATAAATTATATATAAATATTATTATTATTATTATATTATATATCATATTATATCTATCATATTATATAAATGACAATAACATATTAACTGCCATCTCGGAGATAGCCGGGTATTCACTCCTTATTGACAGTCAAAATGTTTCCAAAGGCACTTCGAGAAGTTTTAATTGTATATGTTTTGTCTGATTTTAAATTTGCCAGTTTCTCTTGTACGAGTATATTGTTCGGAAGATATTTTGAATCCGTAGTGACTGGATCACGAACTCAGTCGAAATCTTGAACAATCTCCAAAATAATTCTTGAACTTCTGCTGCAAGATTACTAAATGTTCTTAAATTAAGTCCATCAACATTTTATTACTGTCAGCAAGGACCATACAGTTGGGAACATCTCAAACGATCCAATTTTAATAATCTGTAGTAGGAGTGTAGTGTGCTCTGATCCCATTTCCTGACATAAAACGGAAAAAAATCAGGTATTTAGGGGCCGCGATTTGACTAAGTTCACGACTTTTACTACTTTGTCCATCACAATTTTCAGAGGAGATGGCAAAAACTTAGCAACAATGGCTTCGCGGTGAATGAGACAATGGTCGCTCCGTATATTAGGATTAATTTCACGTACTTTTAGCCACGAATCCTTTCACTCGGCCTGTCATAGAAGCGGCTCCGTCTGTACAAACACTAACGCAATCCTCCTATGTTAATTCATTACGAACCACATATTCATTACGGACCACATATTCATTACTTGTACGGAATATATTATCTCCACCTGTTGCTCGCTCGGGCAGTTCTAGCAAAAAAAGAAATTACTTGCAATTACATCCCCATCAATGTACCGAATGTAGGAAAGAAGTTGTGCGTGACCGCTAATATCGGTGGACTCGTCGTTCTGAAGTGAGAACTTCTGCTGCTCTTTATTTTCTCCTTCTTAATGCCTTCGATGTCACTGGACATATCAGTAACTCGGCGGCTGATTGTGTCAGCAGAAAGAGGATTTTTTTTTTTAATTTCACTAGCAGCTTCTGACCGAGGATTATTTTTTTACATCTTTCTTAAAATCGACAATTATTTTCCAGCATTTTTAAAATTCCATCTACAGAAGGTCATTCGTTATCTCGTGAAATCAAAATAATGCATTCGTGCGTCGTAATTCATAGTAAACACCTTATGGTGGGGGTAAGCAAGCTACCTAGCTTGGAAGTCGAAGCGTAGGGAGGTAGGAAAGCTTCTCAGTCCACTTTTTCCTTCTCACGCGCAGGTAGGTTTCACAAGATACCGAATGGCCTATATGCAGAAATATATTTATGAAAATAATTTAATTGTAATTTTAACTTTAATTAATTGTACCGGTAATTGATTTTATTAATTTCTTAAAATAATAGGTAAAAGTTCGCGTCACACCTTTCACCTTGTGGAGGCACACCAATGTGCCGCGGCACAACGGTTGCGGAACACTATATAAGCAACGGATAGCAAACTATAGAGAACGATGTTTAATCTCAATGCATACAAGATGGCGACCTGCTATAAATAAAATTGTATTTGACTACTAAACGTGTGTGCATTTTTTAATTCTTGTATCTTATATTCAACATCCCATTCCGAAAGATGTATTCACTCATAAAACTCCCGGCTGTGTCTCCAATACTGCCTACCCCGATTTTTATTTATTTCTGATATCTTTGCTTTTCTATTTCACAATGCGCATCCCACAGCTTGTGGTAAAGATTTCAGTACTGCATTATGAGAAAGCAATCTGAGTGAAAGCTATGGCAGAGAAATGCAGTTTGCGATATTCTATACAGAAACACGTCAGTTTACAGTCACCACGCTTCTACGTGAGCTCCATTTGTCGATATTTGGATAGCTAAGCGTCATTATTTCGGCCAATATATTATGCAACATCCTGTGTTATTTTAAGGAAGATGACCTCAATTCTGTGAAGTTCAGCAGCATCGCGTATCGGTTTGGCTCAGACCCTGTCTAGCTCCAGAAACAAAATAGAGAAGTGTTATGGTTGGAAAACGGGCCGGCTACCTACATATTTGGTCCATCATGACCCACATTTAGCCGTGAGAATGTTGTGACTAGTACCTTCTGATGTGCGCCTACCCGTGAAGTTCGCCTACACATAGACAATGTAGGCTACGCAAGTGATTCTCAATTGGTGGCCGCGACCCCTGGGGATGGGGCTGCGAACATAATAATAATAATAATAATAATAATAATAATAATAATAATAATAATAATAATACATTAGAGTCCCGATTATCCGGACTTCGATCATCTGCCCTCCGTGTTATCCGGATCGCTTTTTTTTAATTACAGTAGTGTACATAGGCCTATATAATACAGTACTGAACAATAACAAAGTTTTTTTTGTATTACAGCATTATAAACAGTATTTATCGTTAGTGAAAATCGTGCAAAATATGCCACATTATTGCACCAAAGCCGTAAAATATCACCATGTCAACTAAAACGTCATGACTTCTATTATGACGTCATGACTTGTGCCATAATAATTCGTATATTATGAAACAAGTTCATAAGGCTATAAATTATTGCACGAGTCAATTTTTAGAGAAGAGAAGCGAGTTTCCTAATTTTGACGAGTGTAAAAACTATATAACATTAACATTGTAAATACGTTATTTTTGTTTTGTACGACAGCATTATAAAACTATGAAATTTAGAAATCTTCTCACCATTCGTGAGCTGCCACAAGGGACAAGAATTAATAATATCAGATTTGTAATGATGAGTATTGTGATATCATGGTCTATGAAGAAAGAGGTTGCTATGACAACAATGATGTATTAAATATTATAGCATGGCAATCGTAGATTTACTGGCATATAAAAGAACTCCTGCGGGACAAAATTCCAGCACACCAGCGACGCTGATATAACCTCGGCAGTTGCGAGAGTCGTTAAATAAAACATAACATTTAACATTTAAAATGCAGGTAGTATGCCATTGATGATACAAAGGAGGAGAGTTCGGCCGGCACCGGGAATCGGTCTTTGCAGCTCAGATGGAAAGAACGCTCAGCGCGTAAAGCTGAGAGGTCCTGAGTTCGAGTCCCAGTGCCGGAACGAATTTTTCTCCAACAATAGATATTTACATGTTGGTTACATAATAGTCATGATTATTCAATGAGGACGGCGAGGCCTCATATATACGTGGAAATTATGAAGGCTGGTTGATGTACAAGCAGATACCAGGTGAAAATAATCTGAATAGTTAATGTCTTGAATCTTTTTTTTTTTGCAAATTAAACTGTTTATCCATGAATTTAAAGTGAATAATTGCGAAAATCGTTAAAAGAAATCTTGAAACGCAGGGAACTGTCGCTCGTCATCGACTGAGTACAACAGAGGGAGAGGGGAAGGTAAGGAGTGCATGCCGCGCTTGCGAGAGTAGCAGTGCTGTTGCCAAATCATGGCCTTGGTTTGACAAGGTTCTAACTAACAAAATTGGCAAAAATGTGTTTTCCATTTGTAGTTACTTTTTATAGCTTATAAATACATTTCAGCGCCATTTGTTGAAAAATGAACGAACTAGCAATGTGACAGAGTTCTATCTAATGACAACTTTTGAAAATATTTGTTTTGACAAAGTTCTTACTGCAAGCTGCTACTGTTCTCTCGCAAAAATCCAGGAATTTAATTTGTGTTATGCACAGCTAAGCATGATATCATATTTTATTGTAATTTTCATGGTGTATTGATAAATACGAGTATATGAGTAATGAGTTTAGATTATTGATACTTAATTGAAAACAAATATCAGTATACCGGTACTTTTTTTTTTATAAGAAACAGCTATCAGCATAATGAAAGTGGGATATCAAAGTTCTGACGATATGTTCCGTGATGATCACATTCCTCCTACTTCATCTGAAAATGAAACAACTCCAAGAACGTAATTGTTATATGTAATGAACCTAACTTCAGTTGTAACATGTGGTCTGCAATGCAATTTGTGAGGTTCAATAAGCTATTACAAATTAATACTCTGCATTGAAGAATTTATAATTTTACGGTGAATTTCCTTTCAAAGAATATGGTTTCTTTACCATTAAATTTCTGCTTATCATATGCCGAAATAAGACAAGATAAAGGTCTAAATGAGAAGGAAACAGAGTGAAGTTGACCACAAAGTTAACTGAAATTGAAGTGTTTTTTTAATGAAGAGGAAGGAAAGGTTAAAGAGGCCAGCGTTTGAAAAGAACACTTGACTTCAGTAATAAATTTTCAACATCTCAGAAAATTTCTTCAATTAGGTGACGTACTGTTTCACAGGGTTATAATGCCAATAATAGCATTTCGATGGACAAAGATTTTCATAATGAAGAAAGTTTTGCGTGTATAGAACAGCCAACAATACGTTAGATGATTTTTATATTCAATCTCTTCGTTTTCCACTTAGCCATTTTTTTCACGTGTTCATAACATTTACACATCCCCATTACTTAAAATGTACATTTTTTATTAGTCAATAAATTTGATGGCTATATTCACTTCGAAGAAAATGCTTCTTAAACCAATATTTTTAATTGTGTAATTATTTGTTTAATTAAAAAATATAATATAAACAACACCATTCATTCATCATTTAGTGTTCTGCCCAAGAGTACGTCTTTCACTGCAAACCCAGCTTCTTCCAGTCTTTACTATTTTCTGCCTTCCTCTTTGTTTCCTCATATGATCCATATATATCTTAATGTCGCCTTACGGCCTTAACTCTGCCAGCTAAGATAAATCATTAAGTTATTATTAGGCTATTATTAATATTATCTGATATCTTCTTATACTCCGAGCTCTTCTCCCGTTCACCATTCCTTCCAGTTCATCCTTCAGTAGACAGTTTCTTCTCAACCAGTGACCCAACCAATTCCTTTCCTCTTCCTGATCGGTTTCAGCATAATTCTTTCTTCACCTACTCTTTCCAACACAGCTTCATTTCTTATTCTGTCTCCACTTCACACGTTCCATTCTTCTCTAAATCCACATTTCAAATGCTTCTATTCGGTTCTCTTCACTTCGTCGTAATGTCCATGAATCTGCCCCATACAATGCCACAATACATACAAAGCACTTCACTAGTATCTTCTTTAGTTCTTTTTCCAGAGGTCCACAGAAGCTGCTCCTTTTTCTATTAAAAGCTTCCTTGGCAAAATATATAAATACATTTAAATAATATAAGCGACATTGCTATTATAATAGGCCTAATAACAATAAAAAATACATATGTAACTATTAATTTCAGAAATAACCAAGAAAATACACCAAACAAGAAGGTACGGAAAGTAGTGTCTAATCCGCAGTAATGCAAATGCAATATTTGAAATAGACATCCTCCACATATAACATCAAGTGAGATTGGAGATTGGCCTTTCATGAAGAATGATATAAGAGAGATCCGATTGTTTTCACAAAATATAATTTTAATTTCTGTAATTCATTTAATGTCAATTTTTATCAAATTATAAATTAAAAAAGAATAACTTTTTTCTTTCAAATTTAAACGTTTTATGTAATGAATAATAATGTTTTAAATATTGAATGAAAATAGTTTGACAAAGTTCTATCAGCACATAAAACCTTGTCTCACTCTGAAAATTCATTATGGAATGATATAGTTCTAACTGCAAAATTAAATATTCTAAATGAAATGAATAAGTGGACTAATTAGGCTATGAAAGTATGTAATTATAAGTTCAATGCTTTAAGATGCCACACGTAACATTTCATAAGTATATTACAATAAATTGAAACTTTGAAGCTCTGTATCTTAAAAGTATGGAAAAAGCAATTAGAACCTTGTCAAACCAAGGCCCCGAAATGCTTCATAGAAACGTAACGATTTTGTCTAAAACGGTGAATGTTAGATAAACAATTTTTTAGATTTTTTAAATCTCTCCTCATGAGCTATTACCAGTTTCATTTTGGTGCAGAGCTTACCATCTACCGTTTGTAGTACTTTTATCAGCGATGGCGGGTTACAAAAATATTCCCGACATCAATCGGAATTAAACCCGTAGCCTTTCAGTTCGTAGTCATTTGCTTTACAAACTGAGCTACCCTGTCTCCGTATTTTAGAAACTGAAACATTTGTGTGCTTATATACTGTATGTCTGGAATGGGGGTGTCTATTATAAAGTAGCTGGGAAAATGCCAGGTGGGTTATCCATGTATGAAATTACATGACCTTTTGAACCCTTATTCATATAACAAGCGAGATTTCCAAGTTCACAAGATATTCCATAAAATAAGGGAAGATCGATGTTGTTAACAACTTAGATTTGCAGCTGCTCCCTCGTGAAACGAATCCATTGCCATGACAGCGAACCGGGTAAATTGACTACATGCTTTATTTTCATCATTATCCCATCATATTTCAGAAGTCTTGCAGTACTCCACATTTAGAGGTAACAGAAATGGATATTTTACTTAACAATGAACAAAGAAAACAAAAATGTTGCTCTGAAAGGCGGCTCTGCGGTTTGAAGATTTTAAATGAAATCTTATTTGGAAGAATTTAAGGTCAAACGAGCGTTGAGTGACTTCTTTTCCTATTGTGGATATATGCATCTTCAGCCATCTTACATGTCGTACCAACATAACTTACGAGACATTACGAACGTTCAGTTAGTTTGCAATGTTCCAGCGGGATTGAAATTCGGCCATTTTCATACCTGAGGGAAGTGTGTAGGAGTAAGAAAATGGAGTGTTATGACAGGTTAGGTTAGTTTAGACTTTTATTATGTCTTACGTACTTATCTGTGGCAGGTTAGGTTACGGTAGTTTAGGGTTCTGTTATGCCTTGTATAGGGAAATCTGTGACAGGTTAGGTTAGGTTAGTTTAGGATTTTAGTGACAGGTTAGGTAAGGTTAGTTTAGGCTTTTATTATGCTTTGCATATACGAAACTGTGACAGGTTAGGTTACGATAGTTTAGGCTTTTGTTATGCCTTGTATAGGCGAAACTGTGACAGGTTAGGTTAGGTTAGCTTAGGATTTTAGTAACAGATTAGGTTAGGTTAGTTTAGGATTTTATTTTCGTCAATATGAAGGTGAAAGCGATTGAGTGTGGCGCTCTTGAACAGGTAGTTTTCTATGTTGGCAGTTCAAGTCAGTCGGTGTTCTATTCCAAATTCGGCGGAACCGAATTTAATGTAATATGCCTTAGGTTTATAAGAGTAATAATGCTATAATACTAGCTCATAAGCCACGACCCTGTAGGGGAATTAAAACAATAATCGACACTTGAAGATGTTCAAGACAACATCCCTTCCCCTCCTTCTGTGGTCATAGACCAGGCCTGCAGAACCCGTAAGTAGGGGAAATACGACGTCAGCCTCACTCCACTTCTATTGGGGATGATTGACTTCTACGTAGAGTTGTTGACATTCTTTGCATGTGGGGAGATCTATCAGTGGCGGCACTGTAATTAAAAAAAAAAGATTGTAATAAAGTCATTTTATTTATGCGTTATGTCGTTTCAAGCTCTACGATTATGCTAGGTTCTCTGTCGGTAGTTTCTTTTAGATTTTCTTGCACCTAGCCTGCTTTAGATTTTTCAAAACTTTCCTCTTGTCACCACTTATGGAAACATGAATTTATAGCATTTAAGTAATGAACCTTGAAAGTTCATATATACTGTATGTCACTATTCATTCCAATACAAAATGAACACAACGAGTGATGTCCTTAATTTAAGAGTCTAGAAGTAAATAATCAATCTAGGCTACAAGAGATAGGTTTGGAAGTAAATCCCGAAAAGATAAGTATACGGTGATGTCTCGTGTCCAGAATATTGCACGAAACGGAAATATGAAAATTATAAATTTATCCATTGAAGAGGTGGAAAAAATCAAATATCTTGAAGCAACAGTAACAAATATAAACGATACTCGGGAGGAAATTAAACACAGAATAAATATGGGAAATGCCTGTTAATATTCGGCTGAGAAGCTTCTGTCATCCAGTGTGCTCTCAAAAAAGCTGAAAGTTAAAATTTGTGAAATAGTTATATAACCTGTTGTCCTGTATGGTTGTGAAACTTGAACTCTTACTTTGAGAGAGGAACAGAGGTTAAGGGTGTTTGAGAATAAGGTGCTTAGGAAAATATTTGGGGTTAAGAGAGATGAAGTTACAGGAGAAAGGAGAAAGTTACACAACGAAAAATTGCACGCATTGTAGTCTTCATCTGACATAATAGTTAGGAACATTAAATTCAGGCGTTTGAGATGGACAGGTCATGAAGCACCAGAAATGCATATAGAGTGTTAGTTGGGAGATCGGAGGGAAAGAGACCTTTGAGGAAGCCGAGATGTAGATGAGAGGATAATATAAAAATGGATTTAAGGGAGGTGGGATATGATGGTAGAGACTGGATTACTCTGCTCAGGATAGGAATCGATGGCAGGCTTATGTGAGATTGGCAATGAACCTCCGGGTTCCTTAAAAGCCATAAGTAAGTAAGTAATTAATATATAGTTCGTAATAATGGACTTACCCGAAAGTTTGTCTATTCCTTAATTCTTAGTATGGACTTTGTTTAAATGTCGTTTAATATTGCAATGGCGAGTAGAAAGAAATTGGATGGGACACAGTAAACAAACAGTTTTTTGTATTCTTCAACAACAAAATAATCATATTCTCATTTCCTTTGGAAGTAGTATTTCTTCACGGGTTTAGATTTTGCCATGTTTCAGTTCTCTTCGAACTTCAGTACACGTATTGTGTACCTGCCGCCGCTAGGATGAATGTTGATAGGGGAGAGTCGGGTAGTATCGGACGTCGGGTAATATCGGACAGTGAGTTTCTTTCATCTACCACACGATGATAGTACCTGATTGACATGGTTACATTTCTGTGATGTCGCATAGAGAAACGTAACCATGTCATTCAGGTACTACCATATGGTGGTAGATGAAAGAAACGCACTGTCCGATACTACCTGATGTCCGATACTACCCGACTCTCCCCTATAGCTGAGCGCAAGTAGAACGCTATGACCACACTGGTAGAAAAAATGGGTGGGGTAGAAGGGGTAAGAAGGCGGTAGCTCTGAGGAGCTACAGTTCTGCAGATCTGCCATAGACGCTACCCAAGCACTTCCCGCATATTTCCCATACTGCATATTTCCAATGTTCGAACAAGAGAAAGCCAACCCAGATATTACAAACTTCGTCTTATTTCATACGGATAACTAATCGCAAGATGTGCTAAAATTCTTAAGCGGTTGAAGTGTGAAGGAGTGGGAGTGGAGGACAGCGAATATTTGTATAACAAAATGGAACAAACATGACAGACCTCCTTCTGCAGAGCTAACATCGCTATACTCGACAAACTTGAACCGAACATAGCGCCTGTAATTCACGACGCTATAGTAGGATACTACTACTTACAACTTGTCGAGTATTAGTTCAAACCACGAAAATCCTCAGTGAACTTTAAATACAAACACTACACAGCCAAATTCCTCGGAATAATCCGCCTTACCTGAGTCCTTGCTTCGAAAATTGCAACTATAGGCTATTCTGTCTATTGTTTAGTCAACTGTCAGAAGAGAAGTTGGAACCTCATATATCATACCAATAAGGCATCACTCATGAGGAAACTAAGCTAGTAGATAACAGGGTAGAGTGGCCAGTTCCTTTCCCCTTCCTTTGCATACATCGATGACTAGTAATATATTACAATAGTCAGACTTCAGATGCATAGAAACAATTAGTTCTTCCTCTGACACACATCGTCAAGTGAGATGTACTGTCTGATAATAGATATACATATATTCCGTCTGAGGATTGATAATAGAGTTACTACGTCTCCTGTGGTCGACCATCGTGAATAGACGAAGGGAAGCCATAATACAGGGACATCATCTTATTTTTACTAACATTTATAATATTAACCTGGTTATACTTTTGAATTAACGGTTGAGAACCGAAAACACCGTTTGCTACCTCCTTCCACGACTGGAGTTCGATGATACTGTGTAAAATACAAACAAATCACTTTACTAGGATAGGAGGGAAGAAAAGTAGTCCATCCATTTACATAAACTATGAAATAACACGCTTTTGAGTTTGATAATTTTCATTAGGTTTTTGTTTAATCAAAATACAGTACTGTATTAACAGTAAGTGTTTTTACTCAAGAACTAAGCTATCCATTCGGACGTAATCATTATGTATTGTATATTATACTGTCTACAGCACATTAGCGTACAATAAAGAGAATTAAGTTAAATTGAAAAATAATCATAATATGGATATTTAAACACATTTTTGAAAATGGTAGCCGTTCATTTCGATACAGGCTTCAGTTCTTTTGTGCATATTATCGCACTATAGACTATTGTATATAATTCCAATTACCAGTTTCGTCGAAATAATTCTGTACCTATTCTATAAAAGAGTACCTTACGTACTGTAAATTCAGTCTTCATTTCTACCCGATCCGAAAAGATAAAATTACTCAGACATGCTATCTACTGTCCAAGTGGTTTTGTTGCAGGGTCGTAGAAAGAGAGGAAATCACGTGACAGTTAATTACTTAACGAGGCCTTTTTATTTAAGTTATTTTAAGCAGTTGTATAATATTACGTAGATGTCCAATTCATAACAGAAAATAATGTTTTCAGAAAAGAGCTAAGACAGCCCAACCATAGTCTTTACAGAGGGGCGAGCAGAAGCGTGTGGGGGAAACTGGGATGCGACGTAGGAAAATGGACGACAGTACTTGTGCGAAAATATGATTCAATATCGAAAGCTCTTTCGTCATCACTGGTAAACGCGAACATATTTCTGAAACGCACTATACTCACTACTCAGTACTGTTTACTATGACCGTAAGACGACTTTGACTGCATATGCGACCTTGGTTCTGTGTGGAGGACGGTTGGAAGTTTACTAGTAGAGGGAGTGGGAGTGAAGCACATTAAAAAAACTCAGGTACAATAAAAATTGAAGTAAAAATAAAATTATGTCCCTATAAATGTATCTTTTTTTGTGTCAAATATCGTCGGAGAATGTCTCAAATCGTTTGTACAATCATTATTTTATACGGATGTACAAATCGAATCCTATATACCGCTTGTCCCATTTATCTTCCCCATCCAAAATATGTTTTTTAGGAAAGCACCAAATGAAAAAAAGAAATGTTTCATACAAACGTGTACAAGTGAATAGGAGAAATAATACTGATGGGAAGGCAATCTTGTTATTTATTAATGAGATAGGAATACTGAAACTGTTTCTTTAACTGACACTATGTATTTATTATTCATTATTTAATTTCAATTCGTCAAGATCTGTTGACAAATGTATCACAGTGAACCATTCTAATAAACAGAAGTTAATAAACGGAGCATTGTTTGGCTATTTGATGCCTTGACGGCATAGTTCCTGTGCATACTACGTACAAAGGAAGTGGTTTGACTTGATAGTGTGACCAATACGTAGTAGGGGCCTACATTGCAGATACGCAGGTCGCGTAACCATTTGATGCCTTGACAGTATGATTCCTGTGCATAATACAAAGGAAGTAGTTTTAAAAGATGCGGTAATTTTCTTTAAGTACCGGAAATTGTCATCTATGTTTGAAATATATTACACTGCCCTAGGATTTCAATAATATATTAATAAATAGTTACTGCTATAGGACAGAGAAATTCCAAATTGGAGACAAACTGGCTGCATGATTCGACATTCCTTTCCGAAATTTCAGAATACTTCAACAGAGAATAATAAAAATTATAGTAAGTTCATATATACGACAGTATCAACTCTTTTCTTTCACTTACAGATTTATGAATTTATTAGAAAAGAAGACATTTAATTTTCCTTGCTTACACTCATTTGACAATACTGTATATGAGATATTAAAAAAATGAAACTGATTTCCAATTGTATGGAAATCCTTGTGGCTTAGAAATAATGATAGTAAGATTTGAATTACAATAGGAAGTTATACATCTCTTAAACGACATGATTTTTGGAAACCTAGTATAAAGATTTCGAACGTGTTAATATTTTTAAATTGCTAAACAAATTAAAATACGCTAATCTGAGGTTTTACGCAGCCAAAATCACAGCCATGTAAGGCTCCACATTATATTATATGTGATTTTTTTTTTTTACAAAAATGAACATTGTAAAATTAAAAAATAAGAACTCGTATTACAGGTGAACATCTCACTTTACACTTAAAATTAGCCATATGTAACCTGATTAATCAGTTACTCAAATACCACTTCTCTTTGAATTACTGTCCCGGTTTTGTTCTGTTATACTTTAATCAGTCATTGTTCAGCAAAATTTGTGAACAGTGATAAAGAAAATAAATGAAAACGTATCAATAATAATCACGGTGATCAACGCTGTACTTTTAAGATTACAGTCCGGCACTGTGCATTGAAGTGTAGCCACCCACGTTCATCCCTTCCATTTGAATGCTGAGCTTGTTGCGTAATGTTAATGTATTCGGAAAGTAAGTTTTGCCGATTTATGATTTGGACTATTTCACCTTCACTACATCATACTACTTTCGACCAATAAAACGGTACGAAAGGTTGTCTTTCAACCAATCATGGCTACTTATCGCACAATTTTATCACTTCCCTAGGATTTGTTTATTTTTATCATTTGTTTGTTTGACAACATTTCAAACGGCAAATTCTTTACGGTATTATAAAACATGCTTTGCGATCGTCATTTGTTTCCCGCATAAGTAGTCGACTGAAAATGGCGGCTCCGTTCAAACGTTTTGGTGAAAGTAACATTAATAGGTAAATAGAATTTTAGTAAGTCAATTAATATCTATTTTATTATATTAGAGTACTTTATTTCTTCTAATCTTTATATACTTTCTTTTGTTTTTATCACTTCCCTATCATTTGTTTCTTTGTTCGCCAACATTTCAAACTGAAAATTCTTTACAGTGCTATAAAACATGATTTGCGATCGTCATTTGTTTACCGCATAGACAGTCAACTGAAAATGACGGGTCCGTTCAAAAGTTTTGGTGAAACTAACATTAGTAAAATAGAATTTTAGTAAGTCAAATAATATTTTATTATATTAGACTACTTCATTTCTTATAATCTTTATGTACTTTCTTCTAATCCTGTAATAGGCAATTAAATCCCACTCGAGTTTTGATTTTATCTAGATAAATTAAAACCTCTAGTGAGATAATAATAATACTAATACTAATAATGATGATGATGACAATAATAATAATAATAATAATAATAATAATAATAATAATAAAAGCAGTAAATCCCCAGTGGAGCAAGGCCTCCTGCTTGGGCAGGGGTGGCTCGAGTCTTGACCATCAGAAGAACCGACCTGATGGTCTATTTACATTCCTAGTTTTTTTCACTAGCCCTGGTTTTTGCTGCCGCTCAAAGTTGGTTGACTGCGTCCTTCCACCGTGTTCTTTGGCGTCCTATTCTGGTCCAGAGTCCTCCTAGCTGCAACCTCGACTCGTTCCCCCATCTGGTTCTCGGTCGTCCACGGTTTCTCCAGACAATTCTTGGATCTCACAGTGTCGCTGTGTGTGCCCATCTGGTAGGTTGCATTCGTACCACGTGTCCTCCCCAGCGCCACTTCATCTTATTAGCGAGTGTGACCACGTCCTCTATGCCGCTTCTTCGCCGTACTTCTTCGTTTCTGACTCTGTCCTTCAGGCTTATTCCGAGTATTTTCCTTTCCATTACTGTTGATAAAACACTGTGGTTCGAAGCATCGAAGTAGAATGCTACATAAATGAAACATGCTTCCGAAAAATATGTACGCCAAAACCACTTTTTTTGTAATAGCAGATTTTTTTACACAATTTTTAAACTTTTCGTAAGTTCCTTCGTAGAACTTCTTGGACTCCTGTGGTATCAGTATGGACATGCTCTATTTCAATGTAAGAATTTTCTGAATTACTCATTTTTTCAAGAGGATATTCTCTGTTATTTTTTTTACAAGGTTCACTTTTAATAATGTGTTTTGTACTAAAGGCACTGACTGCTCAATGAGTAACGAAAAAAGTTATCCTGCCGCTAGGTTGCAAGTAATGCACACGGCTATTAGCATTATCAGTATATGCTAAATATCCTAAAATACATGCATATACTGATAATGTTAATAGCGGTATACACTGCCTGTCACCTAGTGGTAAAATAACTTCACATAAGCGTTGATTGAATAGGAAGTTTATGCAGCCATAGGATGCGATCCAGCAGGCAGTGACTGAGGCGTCAAATGGATCATTCTTTTGTAAGCATCTCACTATTAACCAGTATAACAATTGAAGGATCACTGTTATATCATAGCTGTAAAGAAAATTTTGATTCTTTTTTTACTAAAATAACTATTTCAAAACAACATATACAGATTAGATTAGATGAAATAAGTAATGAGTAGGGAAAGGGATTTGGAGTATTATAAAGAATGGTGAAACGTAGTATAGATATTCGTAGATCAGTGACTGTCAAGCGAGCTGCGTCACAGAGCATGGACGAGTACAGTTCACTTCATACAAACTTACACGCAACGTGCTGTAAACGTATTTCAGAATAAACATATGGAATAGTTTAATGACATATAGTGGCGTACATACATAATCTGTATTTCACTTTGAACTACATGTGTTTTTCTTGGCAACGCACAAAACACCAATAAACAACATTACAAATATACATAATTAAATATCAATCTCTGCGTCCTCACGTGTCAGGGGAAATATTGATGGCTGATAGTTGTCTTCTGTATGGAGCTCGACTCTGAATATGTGTGTTTTTCTGTCAGGAGCGTGCTGAATTAAAACCTTTATTTACAATATCATGAAATATGATAATATGTACACAACGTACACTACAGTATTTAGAATATATATATATATATATATATATATATATATATATATATATATATATATATATATAATACTACAATATTTACAACATAGCCTAATAGAGTATCATTAAATGTTGAACAAAATATAAAGCCAAACGAAATGGCATTTTCAATTAATGCTATGTTTTGGTGATGAAACAATTATTCCTGCTGTGCCTTGTTATAATAAATTGTAAATATCATTTTCAAATTTTCTAGACAGAATTTTGCTCTTTTGCAAGGAAGGAAATTTTTTAACATGGAAAAACTCCGCTCTACATCTGCAGAAACAATTGGAGAGTACTTGAAACAAAATACGTCAATTAAATTCACATGTTGAATGACGTCATTGGGACACGTGTTTGTTAGTACATCTGAAATCCGACTGAGAATACTGTGCCTATCATTTTTAATAAAAACTCTGTTCATTTTTTCACCAACACGTTTTCCTACTTCACCTTCTACTGCACTCAGTTTATTTACAATAGTATTCATAATATTTATTTGCTTAACTAGTTCTACTCCCGACTGAACTAATCGAATAATGGCATCCGGTAAATATAAAAAATTTTACTTAATATCCATGATTTCTTTTTTGATTATTCTATCATTTAGCAGTTCCTGGCATATTTGAATCGCAGTCGAAAGAGTGGACGACTTTCTTCACAGATTGGAGGTGATGTGCGTAATAATAATTATTGCAAGCTTCTAACCATGACCCCCATCTCTTAAGAACTGGACATGGGGGAAGCGATAATTTAGGGAATTGTTTCCTGAATTTTGATACTCGATCTTAGCTTTTACAAATATAGTATTTTTTTAAATTTTGTATTGTTAGTTGGTTTCACTTTCGGCATTGTACATGCGCTTCACTACGCTGAACTGTAAACCTGTATGTTGAAGTTCTTATGCGACAACTGTCCCGTTCACCTGTTGTTGACGTGCAGAGATCTGCGAGTATGTCATGGAGGGGAGGACTTGGTATAAAGGGTTGTAAACAAATGACTGTGTAGATGCCAATACTAGCTTTTACTACTCCAAATTCCGTTCCCTAGTAATGAGTGTAGGCTATGTTAGTGATTCAAGTGAATACGAGTAAATAGGAGGACTATTGTGGAAGAGTGCAACTTAATGTAAACAATATTGGGGACAATTAATAAGGAATTGAGAGAAGTGATTGTTAAGTTAACTGAGATTAGTAAGAATAAGATAGACAACTGGGAAAGGGAGGGAATAAGTAGAAAAAAAAGGGATGTGAAACAGAGCTGAGAGAAGTGGTAGAAAAGTGATCAGGTTCATTTATATGTAATAGCCGGATGCTAAAATAATAAGGAAAAACTTAAGCAGAATAGGTATCCAAGGGAGTGATGGCACTGTATACAGAAATGTGAAGGGCCATTACGACCGATGTAAGCTGGTGGAATAAATATCATATATCGTGTCGTGTCGTGTCGTGTCATACTGTTTATTCAGTTTACAATTGTCTTGTTACGAGAAAAAGCTTACATTACATGGAATCTTTTTGTTTAAATTGTGTTACAGTTTCTTGCACTATTCAGTCACTAATAGTAGAATGTACATAGGCCTACTTACGTTCCCAGCTCAAGCCATGCAAATCTTGCATCCATCTAAATATCACTTGCTCAGTATACGCCTACACTTTCCATTTGCACGAATAATAAAATATGATCCTGATTGCTCCTTTGTCGGGAGTTACAGACGAAATAATTATTTATGCAACAAGTTACGGAATGTGAGAGTGTAATGCTCACTTTTCGCACGAGTTTCATACAAGACATTTTAGACCGTTGTTTTGAAATATGTGATATATGCGGTATGATTTCATATGATGTGATATGATATGAATTTATAAATCTTCTTACCATTCGTGAGCTGCCGCAAGAGTACTTAAGGATATAATGAAGTTTCATTCTCTGAAGAAGATGGCAGAGCTGGTCTTCGAAAGCTTGGAATCAACTATCCAATTCACCTGGCTAAGAACCCTGTACGTAATAAAGAATAAAATTTTCTCATATCTCCAGGATAATCTTAATATGGTTCTCCCAAAATGCGAATATGACTGGGAAAAATGGTTATTCAATTGTATAGCCTATACACACAAACACACGCACTCACATACATGTTTAAGTTTTACCAATTTAATAGACAACATAAGACGTTACATAATGACGAGATAAGATAAATCGGAACGACAAAGCACAGAATCTAAACCCTTAATATGATTGGAATCATAATATAGACAAAATTGATTTTCAATTTCCATGCCTACACTTTAATAAATTCCGCTGACATTTTTAAGAATTGCATACCGTCATTAGGGGTTACTTTGATATTGGGGGCTACTTTGATACCCACTTCGATCGATTACTAAAATCGAATTCGCGTGAAAGATATCAAAATGTGGCCAACTTTAGATCTCATGTTGGCAGCTCTGGTAAACTAGTTATGAGATAGCGACGGTGCTATATAAATACTACATGTTGTAGAGGAGAAATTAAATATTTTGTGGTTTATAAAATGAATGAGGATTTCTGATACCTGCAAAACTTTGAAGCTACACAGTTAAGCATACTTATAAATTAATATTCAATTCTATCTTCAAATAAAGTAGTTCTTTGGCATTTAAAGTGTTGCTTGTCGTTCACTTGAATGTTACAGTATGCACACCAGTTACGTTGAAGAGTCACGGGGTAACTTTGATAGAGAGGATGGGGCTAAATTGATAATCTAGTCAAACATTTAAAATTACATTTATATTGTTTTAGACGTTATCGCTGTCCGTCCAGAGCTACTGTGGTGCGAGTATAAAAAGGAACCAGGTTCTCGTCAGTACAACAATTTTTCAGTTTCTTCAGAGGAGCCTGGAGACATATTTTGATGGAGTGGAAAGAGAAAATCCTCGATTTTCAACTGTACCGAAAGCTAATTTTCCAAGCTTGTTGAAGAAAGCATTGATCCACATGGATAAGACAAAGTTACAGACAAATACAGTACTAATAAACAATCATTTCCCGGAGATAAAGAACAGTCTGAAATAAAACACATTTTGATAAAACAGTTCCTTTTCTACGGGCATTTGTCCTTGCAATAAGAAAGAAGTCCTCAAAAAAATTCCGGAGCCAGTAGAAGTTGTTGAACAACAGGTTGAGAGTTGCCTCATGGCATTTCCTCAAGAACATTGATTTGGGAATTCTAGTACAGCTGGCTCTAAGATGAGACAAAAGAGACGACTCAATGTTGAATCAGGGAAGAGTATAGTTACTGCGTCTACTTCAAACAACAAAAGCAGCAATGATGACGAAGAGCCTCAGGTGATTTGTGTAAATAGGCAGATCAAAGTTTCAGGCCCCAAAATTCCAGAAGACGCTAACATATGAAATAGAATCAGAAAACTCAAAAACAGGAAATTTCATCCTTGCTAAATTTCTTTATAGTAAAGATAAGAAAATCTTCACACATATCTTTGAAATTGTGGACATGGCCTCAAATGGGATAGTGATTCATGGTCTCAAAAGAGCTCATGAGAGTGAAACAAAATTTAAGCCAATTGACAGGACATTTCTACTATTTCAATGCAACACATCATCAAGATTTTACCTTCTTCAGTCGCAGAACTAACTGACAAGTCCATGATTTATGTCTTCCCTATTGTTCTTGAATTCAAGTAAATTCTAGTTTTGTTTCCATTATTTTTATGAAAGGTTGATTTAGTTTGTAGTCTAGATTAATTATTTATGAGATTGGTAATGTTTTGATAGAACAAATTTGATTTCAACAATTTATAAAATGTTCTATGTGTATTGTAATGTACAATGAGCCTTTGTACTTTTCTTGCAAATGAAATACTAATGTGGTATTTGAACTGTCCTTTAAATATAATTTCATTTGCTTAATTTGCCCTGATTTACCTGTATAATAGCAAATCTCACAACTTTAGTTTGACTCTATTATGTCATCTTCGGGTTACTACGGAAATCTGGCTTTAAATAATGGTATATTAAAGTAGCCCCCATCACAGTTTAGCTTTGATAGTATGGTCTTTATTTTTTTTTTTCACGGGTACAAATCAACACATTTATTTTCTTAGAAATAGGATAGCAAGGTAAACACAATCTGATATCTACATATTTTTTATATGTTAAAATACTAAGCAATTAAACTGTAACCATAAAAAATGTAAGTTGAATCTATCAAAGTAGCCCCACTTGACGGTACCCTCTGAAAAAAAATCTACACTTTCACTCCTAATATGTTACATCACTTCTCTGTACTAAATGTGTTAGGCTTTCACTTTCAGTGCTTTCATCTATATGGATTCGGTGTCGATCCATTCCAGTTCCTGTTTCGCTTTCAATTTAATTACTTCTCTCTCTTGTTACACTACACTACACTTTCACGTTCACTTTCACTTTCATTGCTTTCATCTATTTCAGCTCAGACTCGAAATGTCAGGTCTAAGGTTTCTTGATGAAAGTTTTGGATCAATCATCTTAAGCCCTCATAATAATATAAGTAGAGACAAATTATTAATAAAACTAATGATTTAATGTTAACTAACTTGTATCGCATAAAATTACAAACGAAATTGTAAACTGTTGCCATTACTACACACCTTTCCATTGAGACGTTATCAAACATTGATGTAGTCGATTTCCCTTACATGATTCTCTAAGACAGGCTCAGAGCGAGGTTTATACAGAGTGAGTGCACTATGAAGTACTGCTGAGTATTCTATGTACAAAAATAAACATATTTTGTCATAGGGTACACCTGGGTAATTTGAATAGCGGGGAAATTTAGATAATGTTAAACATTTGCAAGCGTTGCTGGGAGATTCGTGTCGCCATATTATACTTTGATAGTTTTTTTAGTCAACATCTTAGGTTATTTAGCGTCTGAATGACATGAAGGTGATAATGCCGGTGAAATGAGTCCGGGATCCAGCACCGAAAGTTATCCAGTATTTGCTCATATTGGGTTGAGGGAAAACGTCGGAAAAAATCTCAACCAGATAACTTGTCCAGGAATCGAACCCAGGCCACCTGGTTTCGCGGCCAGGCGCGCTAGCCGTTACCTCACATGTGTGGACTCTTTTGATAGTAGAAGTACGTAGTGTGCAGACTGTGTACAGCATAATGATATGTTTTTAGAAAAAATAATGAATCCAGGTGTCTGTGGAGCCATTTGTATTGATCTAGGTAGGATGTGAACGCTCGTTGTTTTCGTGATTTATAAGTAGAGTTCTCTTGTCTTAAGCTTTTGTGAAATTAAGGCTTAAACATGAGTTTAACATAACGTGATCATGTTACCTGCATGCATTATCTATCGTCTCGTTGAATAGTGGCGCATTCTGTTGCATAGTTTTTGTATCATTTTACGATATCTTTTTGTTGACGCACGGGAAATTTGTATTTATTTTCGCGGGACAATTTGGATACACTATTCAGCACACTAATATTTAAGTATACATAATTTTAAAACATTTCCATTGTTTCATATGATGTGATGATATATTATTTGAAAAATGACGCTCGAATGCAGTGGAATGAAGATAGTATGGAACAAGTCCTTAAAGCGATGACTGACAATATGGTGTCCATTTTAGGAGCTGCACAGCTATTTCAGGTTTCATACACAAATTTATATAGAAAAATACAATCAAAACAAAAGGAAATATGTGGTGAAGATGCCTAGTTACTAGCAGTTGTATTGGGCGCACCTCTGTGTTTAATAACGATAAGGATGAAAAACTAGTCCAAAGAGTAAATACTTCGAAGTCAAAGGTTTTGGCATAACTCCAAAAGAATTGTGTATTGCAGCATATTATGCCTATGCAACGAAACAACTTCTTCATCGTCTGAAAACAAAAGAGGTGGTAATGATTGGTACATAGATTTTTTAAAGGGGAACAATTTGAATTTAAGAAAATCTGAAGCTCTTCCTCAAGGCTATAGCCGCTGGCGTTAATAAGAAAGTTGTAAATGACTATTTTGAGATACTTGGCCAAATTCTAGATGAGTTTAACCTGTGCAACCAACCAAAATGCATATACAGCATGGATGACAGTGGACTTTTCTTGAATACTAGGACACCAAAAGTTATGCATGAAACGGCAAAAGGAAAGTGTCAGCCTAACAAGCGCTGAAAGAGAAGAAAATGTCACAATACTGCATTGCATCTGCTAACTTCATTCGCCACTAGTAATATTTAAAGAAGTTCGGTTTGACATGACAAGAAGAATTTAGTATTAAAAGAACAGATAGATACAATATTAGTTTTTATTGTAGTAGGTATATTAACGTTCATTTTCGATGTTATTCAAATTGCCCATTAAGATATCCAATTTACCCCGTAAATATTAATCTTGTTCAAATTCATGGGGTAAATTGGATAATGGGGTTACACTTTTATATTTGAAAAATGCTCTTTCAATAATTTGGATGAACATTCCCTAAAAATAAGTTTCCTCCTACCTATTAAGTAGAAGAATAAAATTATTATTTTTGGAATAATTGGTCAAAAAGCTCGGAATTATTCAAATTACCACGATGTACCCTATACACTTTTGGTCGTGACAGCTTCGTTATAGGAACAGTTTAGAAATACAAACAACAGGTACTTTCTTCATAGAAGATGTTCGAAATATCCACCATTAACTTCACAACACAATCCGCCCTCCTTCGCCATGACTGTGTTGTTAGCTGGAAGATATTAGGTGTGTCTCGGATTGTATTTCCTGCAGCCCTGTTCCATTCAACAGATGCAATAGGCCCGTTGCGTCCAATACATCTGCCTGGGAACTGTTCATCCAAATGAAGACTCACAGAACGATCGTAATGCTCAAGTGTTCCATCTTGAAGTAGCCACATGTTAAATCGTATTGCCAGTGGTACGAGTCCAATTGTTGGGTTAGTTCAGTTTTCAGGAAGCGTGAATACGCAGTACCTGTTAATCGTGCAGAAAGTTCATATGGTCGCAGTAGGATATCCCCAATTACACCCATCCAGATATTGATAGAGAACTGATGTTGGAATGTACTTCCTCAATAGCATTTGGATTCTGATATGCCCAGACTTGTTGGTTGTGGCGATTGAAGATACCATTTCTGGTGAATGTTGCTTCATCCAGTACGAGTATTTTGCTTAAGAAATGTCGATCAGCTGCATTTTCATGAAGTAATCATTCGCAGAATATCCTCCGACGTTCAAAATCAACCTCTCCTTGCAATTCTTGCACAGATTGTAGATAGTATGGACAGAGTAATGACCAATGTAAAATTCTCCACACTGACTTCTGAGAAATGTGATGACGTGCAGCTAATCGCCGTGTACTTGTACCTGATGAACAGTCTACGGAACGCAGAATGTTTTCTTCAGCAGCAGCAGTCCTGCGACTTCACGTTCATCACAGATGCAAAGCGACCGGTTTCCCTAAGACGACGTTCCACTTCTACAAATGTTTTTGGAGTTGGGTGTCGTCGGGCAGGAAAAGGTTCAGCGTAGATGCGAGCAGCAGCTGCAGAATTGTTTCTTACTTCACCATAAATCAGGATCATATCGGTCATGTCACTGTTTGTGTATAATTCCCCTATTCTGTATTAGTGCCAACTTTTGAGTTATGCTATTCAGGAAAGTAAAAAAAAACACTAATCTCAGTTACAATACTCAACATCATGAATCAACAAAAGATCACCATAACTATAAGACATGGCCAACAATGAATACACCTCTTTTTAACCACAAAATAACACCGAATGTTAATTCCGATTTTAACCACGGGTAATTTGGTAGACTAACTTCGAAATAACGCAATGTTGCCATATCTTGATAAGATTGCAGTATCAGCTATACGTTTATAAGACAAAATATGTTTGTTTTGGTGTATAGAATACTCTGCAATACTTTATTCGAGGAAGGATAGAAAAGTAATGCACAACAACTTTTTGTGACAACGTATTTAATAGGTAAGCAAAACGAAATAATGCAGAAAAAAAGCTACAGGTTTTACCTATTTTTCAACATAGGAACCTAGTCTCTCGACACATTTCCCCAATCGTGACACCAGATTCAGTACTGATTTTAAATACTATTATAGTCAATCATAAAACTCCGTTTTCTGGGCGTATAACCTCCTGCGCACGACTGATTTCATTTCTCCATCCGAACCAAAACGATGGCCTCCGAAGAAATTTTTCATTGGTCAGAAGAGGTGAAACTCAGACGTGCGAGGTCTGGAACGTGTTTGTCGGTAAGATTTACTCAGCCCTCTTCGAAGAACCTGCACCACCTGGAGATGTTGCTACGGTCCAGACAATCAGCACCATACACCTCCAACCTTTCCCTGCGGATTTCACTCGGACTTTTTTGTTTTGCTCAGAAAAAAACGGACTACACTTCGCTGCTCTTCACAAGTAGACGATGGTAGCACACGTTCCATCTTTACTTAGTTGTTACCGCTCGTTCCGCCAGGGTGACACCTAATCGAGCCATTGCTCTCTGTAGCGCAAGATTCAAACTAACTGTCCACCAACTTTGAAAGTCCTAACAAAAATAGTACACCGCAAAGAAATTATTGTGCGTTACTTTCCGATCCTCCCTAATAGTACATAATTATGACTCACTCCGTATATACATAAATACAACAGGTTGTATTGCCATTTATTAAGTTAGTAGGCGTAGAAAATTATTCGCAGAGTTTCCTCTCCCTCAATCCACAAAGAGATAAAAAAGTGACAAAGGAGTTGGGGAAATCCCTATGATTGCGTGCAACGTCTATACAGGAATCAAAGTAATGAAATTAGGATAAATAAATACAATTTGCTTTAAGATTTAAGTTTGTGTAATGAAGTGAATGAAGTAAACTATGATTAACAATCAATCCTCCAATAATAATAATAATAATAATAATAATAATAATAATAATAATAATAATAATAATAATAATAATAATAATATAAGGTGCTTAGGAAAATATTTGGGGCTAAGAGGGATGAAGCTACAGGAGAATGGAGAAAGTTACACAACACAGAACTTCACGCATTGTATTCTTCACCTAACATAATTAGGAACTTAAAATCCAGACGTTTGAGATGGGCAGGGCATGTAGCACGTATGGGCGAATCCAGAAATGTATATAGAGTGTTAGTTGGGAGACCGGAGGGAAAAAGACCTTTAGGGAGGCCGAGACGTAGATGGGAGGATAATATTAAAATGGATTTGAGGGAGGTGGGGTGTGATGATAAAGACTGGATTAATCTTGCACAGGATAGGGACCGATGGCGGGCTTATGTGAGGGCGGCAATGAACCTTCGGGTTCCTTAAAAGCCATTTGTAAGTAATAATAATAATAATAATAATAATAATAATAATAATAATAATAATAATAATAATAATAATAATAATATGAATTTTAATAAAATGTACTACTAAAAGAGAAGTAAAAAAGAAACGTCAAGAGCTGTTTTTTTAGTAACAATGAACAATTAACTGGTATATATTATATTATATTACATTATTTTATGCCTAGATATTACATTACATTATATTGTATTGTATTATATTATATTAAATATGCACATGAGAATATCTAGTAAACATAGGCTAATGTTATTGTTATTTATCCGTCTGTATGTGGGTAATGACAACCTTGTATTAACTTTCTATAGTTACACATGTATTGTGCACACGTCTGTTTCTCGTTCCTTTCAGTGCACAACTGAGTAACATATTTTAAAATACATTACAATCTCCTATGGTTTATAATAAACACTTCCAAGTGTGAATATACGTGGATTCCCCTTGTGAATAGAAATGAACTCATTCAAATTGTTGAGCTTATTGGACATGATGCAAGCCCTAACTTAGCAACCGAAATCGAATGACGTCAGTATAATTTCCGTTCTACAAGATAATTTCATTTTATCTCTTCTATTAGTGTAGGTCGAATATAGACGTTAAAGGTCAAGTACAAAATCAATAGAACTACAGAACAGCGTGCGAGCTGTGATATTTATTTATAGCACGCAGTAATGTCAATGTGAATTTTAAAATAGTTATAATTATATTTCTTTTCTTCTCTCCGAGAAAATAATGTGTTGATTCTTCATAGTCATATGAAGAAGGTTGACCGGTTTAAGTTCTTGAGTGAAATGCACCATTCATCTTCATAATATGTAAAGAAATGTTATCGGCGAATGCTTTCCAGTGGTTTAATTTATTCAGTATTATAAACCCAAAGATTACAGTCTTCATATTTTGCTTTGGTGTCTTTAAAAGTTTACAGGATGAGTCAAAAATCCTTAGTAACCTCTATAAATTGTAAAGAAGTTATGATAGATAGGCTACAGTTTGGTCACAGCAGAAACAGGTTATATTTGTTTGATTCAAGCTGACGTTCGTCATATTACTGGCTTGACCGTCATAATTGAATTCATTATTTTAAATGTGAAGGGAATAATGTGTTCAATTAAATAAGGTTAGAATTTCGCGAGAAATTCAGTGGTGGAAGCTTTTGCGATCCGCTATTTTACCGGTACATAAATAATATTCAAATAAAGTCGCACTTATTGAAAATAAATGTAATAAATAATAGTCCGTACTTACGGGCGTGAACCCGTAAATGTTTGAAGCTTCATATTAATATTGATAATACGCAAGTGTGGAGATGATGTAATTAATATTAAAACCCTAATTAATAGACCCCGGACATAATTAATACTCAAACACCCTAATTAATATATTCATAGGCTTGGCTTTACGAGGACAGGACCCGGAACGGGTTTGTACACTTAGGCATCCTTTAGCCCGTTGTGCGACTAACTATACAATAATTATCCAAGTCCGGCAGGTGGTCTGGGTGGCATTCGTGAATCCTAAACTGAAAGGTGGGCCATCCTGCCTCAGCTCCTGATAGAGCCAGTTCCCATTTCGAGGACAAGTAGGCTGACAGATGGGCCAGACGGTCCCATCCGCACACGTGCAGCCTGATTAGTACTAGGAACCCGGTGAGGCATAAGTCGCTGTCCCGAAAATACGTGTTCAGGCAATCTAACTTAGACTACATGCATGTAATAGGCTAATACAAGTTGCATCTATAGGATAGTTGCACTGCTTTGGTGTCCACCGTCACTCTATACCAGACGTGCTCACGTAGCCTTTTTGCACTTTGGGCGCCCGGGCAGTTGGTGGGCGGACGCTGGAAACCTGTTGCAAACGTAAACAGACAGCGTCGCGCATTCAGGCGTAGCGTAACCAAGAAGTACCGTTGCTGGCGGTTTACTTATTTAGTTACCGGTACTTTTTTCTTTCTTTCTTTCTTTACTCATTTATTTCCTTATTTTTATTTTTCTCTTTCTTCCTTTCTTTCCTTTTTAATTCTTGATTTCTTTTTTATTTATTTACTTCTTTTCTTTCTTTATTTATTTCTTTACTGCTTCTTTTCTTTCTTATTTATTTATTTCGTTCTTTCTTTCTTTATGTATTTATTATTTAATGTGGTAGAGATAAGGTCTTTAGGCCTTCTTTTCTCCTCCTTCAGGCGATTACAACTACAATATCAAGAATGCAATTGAAATTAAAATTATATTTAATATTAAATTTACAGTTACAATAAAAACAAAGTGCTAAAACATTACCCGTTTAATAAAGACTGGACAATTGATTGTATAGGTATAATTTAAAAACAAAGAAAGTGTTAGTTTTTGAAGTATAAATTAAATGTAGAACAATATTATATAGCAATGAAATTACTGGAGATTGAAGTATTTTATGCTACAATAAGATAACTATTTACAAAGAGAACAAAACAAGTACCGGCACTATATATATATAAAGAACATTAAATCCAGACGTTTGAGATGGGCAGGGCATGTAGCACGTATGGGCGAATCCAGAAATGCATATAGAGTTAGTTCGGAGGCCGGAGGGAAAAAGAGCTTTGCGGAGGCCGAGACGTAGATGGAGGAAAATATTAAAATGGATTTGAGGGAGGTGGGATTTGATGATAGAGACTGGATTAATATTGCTCAGGATAGGGACCAATGGCGGGCTTATGTGAGGGCGGCAATGAACCTCCGGGTTCCTTAAAAGCCAGTACTGTTGGGGATGAGCGTATGCAACCAATAGAAATGTTAAAGCAATCCGTTGTCAATGAGGTAAGTTGTTTTAGGAAAGTAAATCATTGTTGCAGTCATTTCTCTGCTTATTGCAAAACACAGAAAATGAAACATACAAGGAAATACATAAAGTAAAATCATAATTTGAAAGACAAATTGAAATAAAGTACGGTAATTAAATATTGTTGTGAAACACGTAAAAGAAAATGTATAAAGCAAAAGATTTTGTTGTTTAGATCAGACCATTCCAAGTGGGCAGCCACCGAGATGCCTCGTGGCTGCCCTGGGTTTACATGAGCCGTGCCAAGCTCCGGAGAGAGACAGCCAGTGAGTGGGAAAGAGACGGAATACAGATCGCTGAGAGGGATATCAGGCCGCCTGGAATATTGTAGTGTCTATCTTTCAAAATTGTGTGACATTGGAGCCTTATCAGTTCTCTTTGGAATTTGACTGGAGCCTGGTCAACATTTACAGAATAGAGCGTCACCAAGTTTCTGCACGCGGCGAGAGATTGTTTTATGGAGAGAGACTAATTTACTAGAATAACGTCATCAGGGAAGGACATAATATCTCTGAAGTTGAAATCATGCACTCATTCCTTAACAAACATTCCATCCGTAAAAGGCCGGCTACTTTTGGTGATATTTAGGGCAACAATATAGCTTGCATTGACAACTCTTTCGGAACTTGGCTCACTCAATGTGCTGCGAAAGAAACGGAAAAATGAATTTTTAATGACATTGTCACTACACAAAAAAATGCATACATAATTAAACGGACAGAAAATCCTTTAACATTTTAACAAACGTTTTTATAATGATTCTCATACATTGTTGACAGCTGTTCAAAATAAACTTACTATAACCATCAATTTAATTATATTGCCGTTAGAGTACTTAATTAGTTGAAATTATATTTACCTCGTCGTAGGAAGATTGCAATTCGGCCTTTATTTTCGTTATTATTGCTTTCCTTTCTTCGCCGATAATAATATGAGCGTGGGTATCAGAATGTTTAACTTCAAAGTGACGCTTAATGTTAAACGTTTTTGCCCGTACATTGATATGGCATATTAAACATTGAACATTGTTGTCGTCAGATTAGACAATGTACAAGCCCTCCCAAGAGGAGTTAAATCCTGAACCGACTGTCGACGTACTTCTCTTCATTCTTATTCAAAACAGTTAAGCGCAAACGATAGTAAACCATATGGTTGAATGAATGAATGAATGCATCAATGGCTCAGGAATATAATCGAACAGACGAGGGGAAGAGTAGATGATCGCTTCGTACACCACCACGGCCTCAGCGACAGAGAGGAGTGGGGTTCCGTCCTGGGCAGATACAGGGCAGCGTCCGGGCACCCTAGCTCTCAAACGCTGTGTTGGAATGGTCTGTTTAGATAATGTAGATACATTATAAATACAACTTTCTAATAAAAATAGTATTGCAATAAAATTATAAAATAATCTTGTTAATCCCACCAGGACAGTGGTTCTTAATCATTTATGAGTCACAGACCCCTTCGAAAATCTGGTGAAAACTATAGACCTCTCCCTAAAAAAAATGTAAAAAAAGAAGTGAGAAACAATTTTAGATACGCTTCTGCTTTTTACGTTGAAATAGTGTATGAATATACATGTTAATTTTATGTGACTTGCATAGACACCCTGAAGCCCATCCAAGAACCTCCAGGTTAAGAACACTTTCACTAGGAGATTAGCGACTGAGTGGCCGCCACTGAACGCCTTGTTTGCCCGATGGATGCACACCTCGCACAGGGCACGCCCGATTCCTACTCACCGTGAGCATCTCTACTCTATACGTTTCAAACAACGTTTGACCAGTGATTTGCATATGAAGGGTCCAGAATCATAATGGGCTAAAACCATAGAAACAGGGGTTAAAATGAAGTTATTTCCATAATTTAATGGAAACATATAGCAAGTAAAATAAAATATACACATGAAAACTAAATGATATATCAATCTTCATTAAACTATGGTATTCACTTAACTTTAACCGTTGCTTTCTCCGTTTTTAATAAAGGCGCTTGGCCCACTATGGCTCTGAAGTCTTCATATACAGTTCGTAGTATTTTCACACATTTATTGGCGGTTATTGGAAATGTTTTCGAATTGTATCTCAATCATGCTCTTAAAATCATTCAGATTTCTCGGTTTGGTACCGAACACTCTGTCTTTCATAATCCCCACATAGCAAAGTCGCAAGGTGTAAGGTCCAGTAACCTTGCAGTCGACCCCATAACACCACGTCTGCCTATCCATTCAATGAAATAAATATTAAAGAAATCGCGTGACGATTAATCCATAGTGGGGTGGAGCGCCGTCTTGTTGCCAAATGATTTAGTGTCTCACGCCTTCAAAAATGAAACTATTTTCTAGATCAATAATCACTTCTATCAATAGCCTATATCCCTGTAATTTTCAGAGTTCACGCTATCCTAGCTTCGTACCGAAAGCAAGCTGCAAGTTAAGAGTTCACTCTTCAATGAACCGAGCAGACTTCCCACATGCACCGATACTGTGTCTGCATCTCTGTATTCGTGTACCTATGTGTGTAAGTCGGTGAACAACAGGAATACTACTTGGATTTTAAAACAACAATAAATAAGTATATATTTAAAGACGGCTTATATACAATAAAAGATAATTTTTACTAGGAATAGAAGAAAGAAAAAATCTGGAGCCAACCCCTATATTTTCAAGTGCCACCACATTTCATCCAGATATGCAATGAAGAAACCATCCGAACTAAGATAAAGATACATTTACTAAAATATATTAAACTATATCAACGCATTGCAAACATACGTACTCAGAGACACTCTGAGGCTATGTAAGACAATATGTTGAGATGCGTAACAAGTGTAACGATATTAATTTAAAAAGCACTTTGGAATTTCTTCCTACAATCGCTTTTGTTAACATTATGAAAAGAAATTGAGGTCTTAAAAATTTTGAACTCAATAAACAATTCAGACGCCACATACAATTTTTAGTCGTCATGACTACCTGGCGCTCGGAATTTGTCTACCCCGTGATTTTTACAATAAGTGAAACACATCTAGATACTTTAGAGCTAATTAAAGTTTAGAATTAACAAAATAAAAAACGAATTTCTGCACAAACTTAAAATAAAACACATTAAGAACAAACTTAAAAGAAAACACATTAAGAGTGCGTGCTTCACGAATCCCTACAAATTACTCGTACAATCAATGACATTAACAATTTTAAGTGTTTCAAATGAACAATTTTTCCATCTTTCTGATAAAATACATTTTGATCTTTTCTAATGACGTGCTCGCTACCAAATTCTTTTTTTGGAACACTCATTTTCCAACAGCCTAGGTTGTTTTGTTTTGGTATATTCATTGAACAGAAGATCTCAATACATATTAACGGAGTAAAATACATTCCGACACCGGGAATGGAACCCAGGACTCTCAGCTTGCCGCGCTGAGTGCTCTTTCCATCTGAGCTATACCGAGATCCGATTCCCAGCTTCGGCCGAACTCTCCTCCTCTGTGTTATCATTGGCCTACTACTTGTATTTTAAACATATATATGTTATGTATGCAGGAGTGCGTATTTTAATGACTTTATGGCCATTTAAACTACAGTTCTGCAGAACTGTTAACACTGATATATGTATGTATATATATCTAATTAGAAGACCTCGCCGTGTTCTGTTGAATATTTAGTAATCAGTGACTAAGTGTAGTCATCACGTAGATACATATTAACGGGGAAAAATTCGTTCCAGCACCAGGAATCCAACCCAGAACCCCCAGCTTGGCGCGCTGAGTGCTCTTTTCATGTGAGCTATGCCGAGACCCGATTCTAATTAGAATTATATATATATATATATATATATATATATATATATATATATATATATCAGTGTTAACAGTTCTCCAGAACTACGGTTGAAATGGCCATAATGTCATTAAATATGCGCTCCTGCATACAATATAACATACGTAGTAAGTAAGTTCGTGGACTGGTGCCTGGAGCATAGGCGAAAAGGAGAATCTAAATGTCTCACCAGTTGCCGCGAAACACGGGGTTCACTTACACAAATCCACATCGTTTCTCAAAATAGTCGCCATTGGCTGCTATGCACATCTGCCAAAGTTGGTATAGCTGCTGCTGGAAGCACTCCTCAAAGATGTTAATAGGGAGGTCCCGTACGTCTTCTCTTGTGGCAGTCATGACCTCTTCAGCCGAATGAAATCTACGCCCACGTAACTTTGTTTTCAAACGAGGAATGAAGAAGAACTCTCATGATGCAAGATCAGGTGAATACGGAGGATGTGGCAGAACGGTGACCTGTTACTTTAAAGTTCCTCTTGGACAACCACAGAGCGATGTGCAGGGGCGTTGTCGTGTAGCAACAGCCAATTCTTTCTACGCCAAAGCTTACGACGAATTGAATGGCGTAAATGGCGAAGGATCTCCTTGTAGCGGGCCTTGTTTACAGTTACTCCGTCTGATATGAATTCCATATGAACAATTCCCAATGAGTCAAAAAACAGTTCAAGCATCACCTTGTCTTTTCACCTGTCTTGTCGCGACTTTTTCCGTTATGGCTATAATCGCCATTTCCACTTGGCTGATTGTCGCTTCAAATGCGGATTATAAAGAAAACATAATGTTTCGTCTCCTGTTATGATCCAATTGAGAAACGCCGGATCATCGTCAACACAACCGATCAGTTCACCACAAATCGTCATGCGATCGTCACGTTGTTCTTGCGTTAGGGCGCGTGGCACACTGTGCTGGGTAACATGCGACATGTTCAAGTCATTATACAGAATTTTGTGGCACGTACTATGACGGATCCGTGCTGCTGTTGCGATATCGTCTACCGACTGGGAGCGGTTGACACTCACCAACATTGCAACTTCTTCGATATAGCGTTCAGTTCGGATTGTTTGTGGTCGACCAGTATGCTCATTATTCTCCAAACTATCTCTTTCCTGCGAGAAACGTTGGTGCCACTTAAACACAGCACTGCGGCCCAAGGTGTCGTCACCGTAAACTTGCTTCATCATCTGAAACGTTTCGCTAACGGATATATCTAATTTTTGGCAGCATTTTGATGTTTACCCATTGCTCAAACCGCGACATTTTCGAGTTCCGACGCGCGCATTCAAATCACCTTCACAACAAAGACCGTAGTTCTGCTTACACTATCAGCACACAACTGCCTCATGCTCGGACGAGAGAATAACTGACACGGCACCATAACGCGGGACCATCTATCCGTTCTAGTGCACCGCAGCGAGAATATGCGTCCAGTCCACGAACATAATGACTGTGGTAGTATATGTGTAAAATGCAGGTAGTAGGCCAATGGTAACACAAAGGAGAAGAGTTCGGACGGCGCTGGGAATCGGGTCTCGGCATAGCTCAAATGGAAAGAGCACTCAGCGCGCCAATGTGAGGGTCCTGAATTCGATTCCTGGTGCCAGAACGAATTTTTCCCCGGTAATATGTATCTACGTGATGACTACACTTAGTCACTTATTATAAAAAATATTCAACAGAGGTCTCTAATTAGAATATATACATACATATTATAGCAGACCTGAACTTAAGTAGCGTTGGATGCCGCCGGGCTGTACTCCATTCATACCTACACTGCTGCTTTAGGTAACCAAACGCAGGATTCTATTCATAACAGTCAAACGAACATAGCAGGGTAGCAACTTTTGTCACATATCGGAAACCCGTACTACCCCCAGACTTCACTTCAGCCTAAACTATTACAGAGGCGTATAGTGTTGGTAGAATGAGATTGGGAAACGGGAGTACTCCGAGAAAGACTCTGTAACGTCTGCTTTGTCTACCACAAATTATATTAAGATCTGGTCGGGGATCAAACCGGACCACATGGTTGGAGGACCAGACCGCTAGCACTAATATTCATAGGACATAATCTTATTAACATTCAAATCACGTAGAGACTGCCCGCGTGCGCAGTGCGCCATCTCTCTTCTACTCACAGCAGACAGACCTATAGGCTAGAAATTAAATTATGGTTTATTTAACGACTCTCGCAACTGCCGAGGTTATATTACCGTCGCCGGTGTGCCGGAATTTTGTCTCGCAGGAGTTCTTTTACGTGCCATTATATCTACTGACATGAGCGTGTCGCATGTAAGCATATTTAAATGCCATCGACCTGGGCCGGAATCGAACTCGCAACCTCGAGCACAGAAGGCCAGCGCTATACCGACTACGCTACCCAGGCCGACGACAGACATATAGACAATCAGAAGAAAAAAATTTAGAGAGACATTTTGCACGCCAGAAGTCACATTCTCTGTGTTCTGGTTAATAAAATCGTGTATTTGTGTTGACTTTTTTACACCACTAACTTTTCTCTTACACTCTGCGTAATAAGGAAATAAGAATAGCAAGATCAACAGTGAGGATAATAGGTATTACCGGACTAATTCACTAAGTAAGAAAGGAGAAGAAAGCAAATAGTTATGATGATGAAGAAGAAAAATAAAGATTGTAGAAGAAGTACCGGTACTTAAGCTAAAGTGTTTTATTCTATTAAACGTTTACTACGTCATACTACAGGTACTTTTGACCAATAAAACGTTATGAAAGAACGTCTTTCAACCAATCATGGCTGCTTATCGCACAATTTTATCATTTCCCTAGCATTTGTTTCTTTTTATCACTTTCCTAGCATTTGTTTCTTTGTTTGCCAACATTTCAAAATGCAAATTCTTTACGGTATTATAAAACATGCTTTGCGCTTGTCATTTGTTTCTTGCATAGATAATCAACTGAAAATGGCGACTCCGTTGAAACGTTTTGGTGAAGGTAACATTAGTGAAATAGAATTTTAGTGAGTCAATTTTATGAATACCTATTTTTTTCTCGCTGCTATTTATACTTGCTTTAATATCTTTGGTAATATAGCGAGTTAATGTTTTGGGTGAAATCCGAATGCCTGTGTACCATTGTTGAGACCGGTTCTATTGTTGTGAACTAGATGGCGATTGTATATTTATTTATTACCAGGCTTCGAGACTTCGGACCCAATAGAGCAGTTCAGTGGGAAATCCGCATAACGGCGTACTAAGTATAGTGGTAAAACGTACAGTGGGTGGGGGTACTGTAGAATGAATGCCAACAAATACGCATAGGAAAACGCTCTGGATTTGAAGGTTCTGATGAATAATTTGGTTTTCATACAAACTGTGTCTGAAACTATTACACGGTAAAAAAATTCAGAGCAAGAGATGCCGGAAGCCCTCAAATTAATTTAGAAAATGATGCAGAGAATTAATGAGAAATCAAGTACACCGGTTACTGAACGTGTAAAACAGAAGTGGAAATCAATTTTATGTAAAAATAACGGAGAATAAAGGATTGTCTCTTAGAGACAATAATGTTAGGTTTTTTCGTTTTGCTCCTATCACGTCATGCGATGTAGAGTACAGTACAAACTTTGGCAGATAACCGAAAAAGATTTACGTTTGAGACACTGAGAATGTATCTTGTAGAAGGTACATTGCAATTCGGTACTGTAACTGCACTTCCAAAAGACGACCAATAGGATAAATGCAAAAATTAAAATTGCTACATGCTTATTTCCACCATTAACACTGTGTATAATTAAACACAAATGCTTATAAAAGACATGAGAATAAATGATTTTCACATTCTATTGACATTGTCATTGTGTAATGCATATTTACTTTCAGAATGTACATATGTGTGTTTCTCCATACTACCGTACTCTAATCTTAATAGCAACGTTGTTACCTCAACACATCTCTATCTACCTGCAGCGAGTCAACAACCTATAGTGCATGCACAGTAAACTTATTGTATCGGGTCCAAAGTCTCGAAGCCTGTTTATTACTGATTAGTTATGAATATGATTTCGGTGATGAATGAGGCCGAAGATATTCAGGGATGTTGTGGCCCGACTTTCCTGGCATTTGCCTTACAGTTGAGGGAAAATCCTGAAAAACCTCAACCAGGAAATTCAACCCGACCGGGAATCGAACCCGGGCCCTCTGCGTAAGAGATCAACATGCTGACTCCTACACCACAGAGGTGGTCAATACCTATTTTATTGCATTAGAGTACTTTATTTCTTCTAATATTTATATACTTTCTTCTGTTTTTATCGTCTCCCTACCATTTGTTTCTTTGTTTGTCAACATTTCAAACTGAAAATTCTTTACGGTACGACATGCTTTGCGATCATCGTTTGTTTACCGCATAGACAGTCAACTGAAAATGGCAGCTTCGTTCAAACATTTTGGTGAAGCTAACATTAGTGAAATAGAATTTTAGTAAGTCAATTAATACCAATTTTATTGCTTTAGAGTACTTTATTTCTTCTGGTCTTCATATACTTTCTTCCGTTTTTATCATCTCTCTACCATTTGTTTCTTTGTTTGCCAACATTTCAAACTGAAAATTCCGATACCATAAGACATGCTTTCTGATCGTCATTTGTTTACTACATAGACAGTCAACTGAAAATGGCGGCTTCGTTCAAACATTTTGGTGAAGCTAACATTAGTGAAATAGAATTTTAGTAAGTCAATTAATACCAATTTTATCGCTTTAGAGTACTTTATTTCTTTTAATCGTGTAATAGTCAATTAAATCCCACTAGAGGTTTGATTTTCTCTAGATAAATCAAAACCTCTAGTGAGATTACAATTGATAATGTTGTATTGTTCGGATTCGGCTGAGTTGTATTGTTCGTGAGGAATCTGCGTGTCTACTTCGCCCATGTTTTCGAATGTCCAATTCTGGCTTCAGTTCTCTAATTATAGCCCTTCTCTTAAGTTAGAAGAGGGAGGAGAGACCCATTAGACTTCCAGGCTTGAAGGGATCGCGCGGGAGGGCACGGCTGGCAGCCAGAGCATGGCGAGTTTAGTCGATCAAAACAATGCCATGGAATTTATTACTCAGACCAGTGATTCTCAGACTTGTGAGGGTCATGGACACCTCGAAGCTCAATTTCATTTTGACGGACCCGCAACATGTTTGGTATAATTTAGGATGGTAAACATGTTCTATTAATTAAACACTTGCATAATGTAGTGAATTAAAGATCCATAATAAATTGGCAGCCATGTTAAATTTCAATTTTAACTTTAGAATATAATCTGAAAATATATAAGTACGAAATTATTTTTCGTTACATCATATCTTTAAAGTGCAAAATGAAATCGGTCTCTTAGACCAGTGATGTCAAAGCAAGCGAATTTTTCTGACCTTGACATCGTGCGCGGGCATCAAGCGCTAGGTATGGAATGAGAAAGGATTATGTACTGTATGTGAATAAGCAGCCTGTTGGATTAAGAAAAGAGTGGTGTGCAAACTTCAAACGGAACGTGACATTTTATGTCGTTATTTTTGTATGGCTTCTTCCTGTTTGATATTATCTATATTATCTGTAAAACAAAAGTACTAACATCAATTTATAATATTGCTGTTGTGTTTTAAACGTTAATAACATAATAAAGAGTTAAGAAGGAATATTAACATAAATTCCATAGTAGTAGCCTATAACTGTACTGTACTAAGTGAATGAAACACATCATTCATAAAGAAAGTGATATCTCAAAGAAAAAGATTGAGTATGACATGAAAAGTTGGAATTGATATTGATGCTATCTTTAGCCTTATAAAAATAATCAGTAAACTAATAAAAAAATATTATAGTACAAAGCAAAGTTACCTAGGTACAGTTACCCTGAAAAAAAATGAGACGATTCTTGGTCGTCGGAAGTTAAAGTTCTGCAGCGCGGTTCACTCGATATCGACGTAGGGATACATAACATGACAGATAGTACAAGAATTGTTACAAGGACCACAACAAGGACAAGGACCAGAATAAGGATCACGAAGAAGACTGCCATTTAAGGCCAGGATTTCACAACATAGCTCGAGTCCCAAAATATCATTGCTTTACTGTACCGAATGGCAAATGCCTGCTAAGGGATCTACATTCTGGACTGCTGCTATCACTGTCTTGTCTCGGTAGCTCATATAGTAGCGTGCCGGTTTCATTGTATAACCGAAACGTCTCGTGTTCGATCCCAGTTATAAAAGCTTTTTTTATTGAGGTGTAATTAATTTGTTCAGAGTTCCTAATTTGTCGAAAAATATGGAATAATTTATGCCCAATTTCTGGGTCTTACAAGTGGGCTGAACCTCTTCAAAAAAAATAAATCTTACTTGGAAGTTAAAAGTATTCTTCCTCAAACAAAAATCATAAGAAACAAAAAGAGACCTGTTAACTTAAAATCTTGTCCACATGCCATCAGCTTCTATTACAGCTCTAAGTCGATCCGGCATGGATGTCACGAGATTGTAGACTAAGTTCTGATCCCCGGCGAGATCTTCCCAGGTGTCAACAACTTGATCCCACAATTCGTCTCGATTTCGAGGGCGTCGGTGGGCATAGGTGGCTATCCTTCTCTTTTTCAATTCCGCCCATAAATTTTCGATGACATTCAAATCAGGTGACTTCGGAGGCCAATTAATGATTTCGATCTCGGGTCTCCTTTGAAACCATCTTTGAATGCTTGCAGCATAGTGCACGGGATGGTTATCCTGCTGGAACAGCAATGTTCCTTCGGGAAAATGTTCTCGGGCGGAGGGAAGGAATATATTTTCCAGAATGTGCTCGTAAGTTTCCGCATTAAACCGGCCATCGATGCTTTCTATAACGCCAGGTCCATCGTAAGACATCCACCCCCAACACGATATGCTAAAGCGCCCCGATCTTTCACGTCGGTGCACATAGCGCTGATCATGTCGGAGACCATCCTCACGATAGACACGGACAGGACCTTCGTAATCACTCGAGATGGTTGTTTCGTCGGAGAAAATTACATTTCTCCAATCGAAATCCACTCGATTGGTAGCGAAGGCAAGACGGTCGACAGCTTGTGCTTCCCCCAATATTTCCATTTGCGCAGCCCTCCGGCTCCTAATACCGCGGTTCCTCAACCTGCTGATCACAGTCTGTGAAGAGCCGGGAAAGTTAGATGCTGCTCTTATTTCGTTAGCAGTCAGAAAGGGGTCCTGTCGAACTGTCTCGAATAAAAGAGCATCCTCTTCCAATGAAGAAATCCGCGGACGCCCAGGAATAGGGCGATTTTCGACCTCCCCAAAATTTTGGTAACGATGAACCCATCTCGCGGCTGTACTTCCAGGAACACCGACCAAAAGGCCAGCAGATCTAGCCCCATATCCAGCCTCAACTAGAGCTATAACTCGCTGTCTCATGTCACGTCGGTTCGCCATTACGATGAGAAATGAGAGATGACGATAATACTTTAGTGTAGACAATGACTATTTAACATGATATAGAATTATTGAAATAAGAGGCATCTTGCATAGTAAGAGTTAATAAATCAACCCTAAATTAAATATCTAAATAACAGGATATAACAGGAAGTCCAATTGTTGCGAAACTAATCAAATTAAATCTAATTACATTAAATAAACAAACCCCAAGTTATGACACCACATTGCTACAGCTAAATTGTATGTTATTAACATAAGCATTGAATAGGTCCGTGGTTGTGCGTTGGACGACAAAACCAAACATCGAAAGTTCGAATCTTGCCGAGGAATGTAACTTCTTGCTTTTTATAATGTAAATCAGACTTATAACTACAATCATTCATATTTCTTACATTATTTATTAATATTTATAGCCAACATTGAATTTGTAAAGAAAAGACTTTAGAAATCTCATATGGAATTTGTGATCTGTAGTGACATAAACATAGATTATCTCTCGGAACTTTTCCGTAAAAGTAAATTAAATTCACTCCTTGAAACTGGAAACCTTATTCGTAGGGTCATTTTCCCATAGCATACAAGCTGAAGTAACACAGCCATTGATAAACGTTTTGTACACAGAATTAGACTGAATTCCTATTCGACAGAACCTATAATCAATGGCTTGTCTGACCATGATAAACAAATCCTATGTGTTTCCAATGTCACTGAACAATTTCAAAATATTAATTTAAAAACTAAGAAAGGATCGTAATTGCTGTATCTAGTGATTATTTACATTTATGTCTACAAAATGAATCTTGGAAAAACATGTATGATACTGGTACTACTGATATTAAGAGTAAATATATTGAATTTTTCACTTAATTTCATAATCACTTCAGTGGATGTTCTCCACTCAATGTTGTGAAAAAATTCAAAAGTTAAAACATGTAGATAACGCAGGGACTTCAAAATCTCATGTATTAAAAAGAAGAATCTATATGTAATGAGTTGCAATGTAATGATCTTCATATTCTTAAATACTACAAGAAGTACAGTGTAATTTATCAAAAATTATGAAAGAGGGAAATAGAATATATTTGAGTAGAAAAGTACAAAATTCAGATAATGCAATTAAACCTATTCGTAATATTATTAAATTTAAACTTGTAGATATCCCAGGAAAGAAAATATTTTTTCATTAAACCAATGATTATAAAGTAGAGGATCCCAAATCTATTGCAAATTCTTTTAACGTATTATAGTATATAGTACAGAAATATTATTGACAACTTAAACATTCAAGATTTTGCAAAAGATACTGCAATTGGTTACTTAACAGATGTATTTAATAATTATTATTAATATATGTAATTAGTCAATAACTGCAACAGTGCTTATACATTCAATCATAACATGAATAAAATTGAATGCAAACACGTAGATAAAATAGTTAAAATTAACTGCAGGGGTGAGAATGAAATAATCCAAAGCCATAATTTTAACAAAAATTGTTTTTTGCGAGTGCATTTCTTACACATATGGGAAAGCTATTAATAAATTATTGTAATAATTACTCAACAAATGACATAGCCTAAGGACTCTAAACCTTTGTAAAAGTTTGTCTATTATTATATATTTTTTAAATTTCATTTTAATTGTTAGTTTTTAATATATATGCATTTACATTGTATATATGTGTGTGTATAAATGCATTCATTAGATTAACGTTTATAATATTATAACTTGTAATTTTGTATTGTTTGCGATCATTAACACTTAATCTCAGGACTTTGTAAAACTATATTTCAACGTGACTTAGCTATTTCAACGTTATTTAGACAAAAAAAAATTGTTGTGTAGACTAAGAATCGAACTCGCACTCTTCTACACAACACGCAGAAGTCTTACCGTCTGAGCTATGGAAACGACATGAAAGCTTTCCTTTCTGTGCGGAGTGTCGATCTAGTCATGAAGGTCCATTGTCGATTTAACTACACGATTTATGTATATATTTATCTTTTATTTACGTAATATTATCATATTGTTTGCAGTTTTTTAATTGAATTTCGGAACGATGCTAGTAACAAACCAAATAGCCTGAATTTAAGTAACTCAATATTCGTTATCTTGTGTATCGGTGCTCTGGTCTCCGATCATGCGCAGTGTCTTACATCTGAGACTTAGGAATATTCAATCGTCTCATCCTTTTCCAGGGAAACTGTACATGTTTTAACTGTAACTAATATTATATAACAAAAATCTTATCGCATTATGCTTTTAAGGTGTATTGGTGCGTAATTTCATATCAGCAGAATATTAAATTATTTTCTGGAAATCTGCTGAAGAGCTAACGTTTTTACAACGTATTGGCACATATCTTTTGTTTATGCTGTAACAGTAGTTGCTTTGTTAGTTCATTTCCTTACAAACATTTTCCATGCGAATATTTTCAAATTTTTCAATACATTATCTTCAGTAATACGTATTTACGATATATTAGATTTACGAAAACATTTTTTCAGTGCTGTAAGACTAATAAAAAAAACATATCTGAAAATTTCACTTTTCTGTGAAAAGGTTGAGAAAATACTCGTTTTGAATAAAAGAGCAAACTTGTGAAAAATGAGCATTAAAATTAAAACTTACATTATTATAAATCACTTATACAGGGACATAATTTTATTTTTACTAACACTTCTAATATTAACCTGGCTATACCTTTGGATTAACGGTTGAGAACTGGAAACACAGTTTGCTACCCCCCTTCCACGACTGGAGTTTGATGATACTGGAGTAAAATACAAACAAATCAATTTACTAGGTATAGGAGGGAAGAAAAGTAGTTCATCCATTTACTAAACTAGGAAATATCGCGATTTTGAGTTTGATAAATTTCATTAGGTTTTTCTTTAATCAAAATACAGTACTGTATTAACAATAAGTGGTTTTACTCACGAACTGAGCTATCCATTCGGACGTATTCATTATGCAGTGTATATTATACTGTCTATAACACATCAGCGTAAAATAGAGAGAATAAAGTTGAATTGGAAAGTAATCATAATATGGATATTTAAACACATTTTTGACAATGTTGGCCGTTCATTTCGATACAGGCTTCAGTTCTTTTGTGCACATTATCGCACTATAGATTATCGTATTTATTTAGCCTGATGGGTTACTCCCTTGGTTTGAATTGTAAATTATTTAAAAATAACTTGCAAGAGGGTCTTAGACTGGAACTGTTTTGTTTAAATGTAGTTCTGTTTATAAGTATGAATAAGGGTGTAACTATTTGCCTTATTTGAACTGTTGTATCAGTGAAGCGTGGTGAGTCTGTGAAGTTATGGTTTTAAAGTGCAGTGAATAGTTTCGATCAGTGATAATTTATAGTGACAATGAAATGTGTACTATAGTGTCAGTGAAATGTGTTCTAAATTTGCAGTGAAATGTGTCATAGTGCCACTGCAGTGAGTGAGATGAGAGTAAAGTGAAAGATTATCAGTACCAATGTGAAACTTATGGAGGGCCTCTACATATGTAGGTTGTAATGTAAAATTAGGTTCACTTATTAATTAGGGTACTTTGTGTATTATTATTAATTGGAATTATTGTGTATAATTGTATTGTATATTCTTATTGTATTGTCTATATAATTGTATTGTGTAGTGTATAATTGTATTGTATATTGTAATTTTATTGTGTATTGTTTATATTGTGTAAACCACTGCCACCGGGTGCTTGCCCACTTGCAGTGTCAGTAAATACATACATTGCACCTAATTCCAATTACCAATTTCGTCCTTCGTACCAGTACCTACTCTATAAAAGAGTACCTTACGTACTCTAAATTCAATCTTCACTTCTGCACGATCCGAAAAGATAAAATTACTCAGACATGCTATCTACTGTCCGTTCAAGTAGTTACGTCGCAGGATCGTAGAAAGGGGGGAAATCACGTGACAGTTAATTACTTAACAAAGCCCTTTTATTTAAGTAATTTTAAACAGTTGTATAATATTACGTAAATGTCCAATTCCTAACAGAAATTAATGTTTTCAGAAAAGAGCCAAGACAGCTCAGCCACTAGCCTTTACAGAGGGGCGAGCAGAAGCAGGTGGGGGAGATTGGGATATGACGTAGACAAACGGACAACAGTACCTGTGCGAAAATATGATTCAATATTGAAAGCTCTTTCGTCACTGAAAACGCGAACATATTTCTGGAACGTACTATACTCACTAACTCAGTACTGTTTACTATGACCATAAGGCGACTGACTGTTTACGGGGCTTTGATTCTCTGTGGTGGACGGTTGTATGTTACTAGTAGAGGGGGTGGAAGTGAAGTACATTAAAAAAAACTCAGGTAGAATAAAAATTGAAGTAAAAATAAAATGTCCCTGTAATTCTCAGACAAATCTAAAAATTAACATGGATATAGTTTTATTAAGTTCTCTTCCCTTTATCATTGAATCAGTGCTGGCCATCCCTGTAGCCTATATAGCTCGACCAAGCGACATATATTACCTCTTTCGTCTGTCTCTTTCCTTTTCGCTGTAAAGCGCTCAGGCTCTCCTGAGCTCTATTATTTTATTGGGTTATTTTACGACGCTGTATCACCATCTAGGTTACTTAGCGTCTGTCCTGAGCTCTAAAGCGATCGCTTGCGCTTATGGGTACCTTTTGACGTGACTCTTAGACTTACCATAATGTTATCAGTGGAATAATTCTTTTATTACTGGGAAATTTATGCTATGCTTTTCTGACATTTTTTGTTATGTTATACCCTAGATCATATATGTAACAGATATGTCGGGGTTATAGGCTTTGAGGTTAACAACTTTTGTCAGGTTTACTACGCTACCATCTAGTTGTTACGTAAGGAGTCACGTCATAATACCCATTTGAATTGCATTAGCGACTGTGCTGCCATCTCGTGTTCGTTTACGGCGGACGGGTGGCGATCCTGGCGGTTGTTCTCTTCAAAGTGCTGCCGATTTTAACGTAGCGAGGAGTTATCTGTTACATATATGATCTAGGGTTATACGCATTGTAGCAGAAAATTAACTTTTGGCGGCAGTCCATTGTTGAGTTATAGCGATTGTTGTCGGTACATGTGCATTGGATTTCTTATTTCCATTTATGATTCAGTAATAATTGCAGCTAGGAGGTTGTATTTATTTCTTTGACGGTAAATATGGCTAAGAGGATTTGTATGACAGAGGCAGAGATTGATGAGGCGATATTTGACAGTTCTTGTAGTGAAACTGAAGATGTTATTCAGCAGCCTATAGGTCAAGATATATCAAGAGAAGTCGACCTGGTTGGCAAGTTGGTATAACGCTGGCCTCCTATACCCAAGGTTGCGGTTTCGATCCCGGGCCAGGTCGATGGCATTTAAATGTGCTTAAATGCGACAGGCTCATGTCAGTAGATTTACTGGCATGTAAAAGAACTCCTGCGGGACGAAATTCCGGCACATTCGGCGACGCAGTTGCGAGCGTCGTTAAATAAATCATAACTTTAACTTTATCAAGAGAAAGTAGTGAGTCGGAGGAAGAGGAAGGTAGGCCTAATGTTTGCTTCACTCCTTTGTATAATAGCAGTATTTTTCTTTTTGTCAGCGAGTAATAGGTTTCTGGTTAAGTACGTGACGCATGAAAATACTTATTGTTTTATAAATTCAGCCTGCACGAAGGCGTCCACGTCCGGAAGCAAAAATCGTCGAACCTCCTGGAAATATGACTGCTCCATCTGGTATAATATGGAAAAATGAACCCAGTACAAATCAGAGAAGGCGTCACTCCGGAGAACTCAGGGAGGACCTAAGCCGGGAGTAAAGCCTGGCACTCCAAGGGAAGCATTCTGTATATATTTCGATCATGATGTTCGAAATATTATTTTGACACACACGAACCAGAAACTAGAAATATTCAGTCAATCATGTACTGATGCATTTATTCGAAATTCGAAAGATTTTGTCCAAGAGGAAATTTTAGTTTTTATTGGAGTTGTTCTAAACGTGGGGTGAATCGACAAAATACAGACAATGTTCGTGAAGAAAATTTTCCACTATTTAGAGCTACACTTTCAGAATACAGATTTAGATTGTTACTGAAGTGTCTGTGTTTTGATAATTCATTTACAAGTGAAAATCGGAATAAGGGAAATAAATTTACTCCTATAAGAGATATTTGGAATATGATAGTGAGAAAGTTTCGTATGTTTTACAACTCCAACGAGTCTGTCACTGTTGACGAAGAACTAATAACATTCCACGGGCGCTATCCATTTATGGTTTACTAATAAAAACTCTATATACAGACGTTTAACTGTCTTATACTTATCCAATGAGTAGCTCGTTTATAAGTCGTGTGTAAATTCCTTACTAATAATCACTACATACGTCGTGTATAACAGTATAACTGTTACACAGCTACGTCATAGTTTCGTCATTACTTCATTACGAAAGGTAATAGAATATCTGAGGTTCTCTATTGCATCTGGTAGAGCGCTCTAGTGTGGCGTGTTAAATATTGATAGTACAACTGGCTCTAATCGATTACCTCACTACATTTTGGTCAAAGAGTACAAGCTACAGCAATATTATTCTAATAATTCTATGATCTTTGGTTTGTTCTTCTGTGGTTACAAGGTAACCATCATCATAAAATGACAGTCGATACGAACAGCTGTTAGAGGGGCGGCCATTTTTTCGCTATATACAACGCTTAAACAAGGGGTTTCGTGTATATAACTACTGCAAAGCAATTCCCATTGTATAGTTACAGCCTGTTTATACGTCCATAGCTTATTCACGGTTTATTAGTAACGTTTTCTGTCTCAACTCTGCATAAGTCTCGTATAAAAACTATACACGATTTATTAGTAAGAATGTTAGGTTATATCCTAACCAAACCAGGTAAATATGGGATAGAAGTAAACCTGTTGTGTGATTCCAACACAAACTACTGCCTGGCAGCAGACCCTTATGCAGGAAAGGTTGAATCTGAGCAAAGAAATCATAACATGGTCCTGAAGTAGTGAAAAGGTTGGTTCATATGTCTAACTTAGAACAATCAGGACGAAACTTCACAATGGACAGGAAATTCACAACCATATTCCTTGCAACGGAATTGTTGAAGGAGAAAGTAACTACAGTTGGCACCAAGCGAAGTGACAGAAGAGATTTACCGACAGAGCTTCGCCCTGTTTCTTTGAAAAATGCCCAACCTGGAACAGTTAGATTTGCCTTCACTGAAGACACCACCTTGATCAGCTATGTCCCAAAGAAAGGAAAAGTTGTGACAGTCCTTTGCACACAACATTATGACACGAATGTGATTGATGATAAGCCATATATAATCCTATTTTACAATTCTACTAAAGCAGGAGTGGATGCTCTTGAGAAGTGCATAAGAACATACCGTACTCTTGTCGAGGAAAGCGGCGATGGCCAATGGCGGTTCTATTCAACGTCTTTGACATTGCAGCATATAATGCATATACAGGGACATCATTTTACTTTTACTTTAGTTTTTATTGTACCTGAGTTTTTGAATGTACTTCACTCCCATCTCTTCTACTAATGAAGTTCCAACTGTCCTCCACATAGAACCAAGGCCGCAAATAGTAAATAATACTGAGTTAGTGAGTATAGTACATTCCAGAAATATGTTCGCGTTTTCCAGGGACGAAAGAGCTTTCAATATTGAATCATATTTTTGCACAGGTACTGTCATCCGTTTGCCTACGTCATATCCCGATCTCCCCCACCTGCTTCTACTCGTCCCTCTGTAAAGGCTGGTGGCTGGGCTATCTTAGCTCTTTTTTTGAAAACAGTAATTTATGTTAGGAATTGGACGTCTACGTAATATTATATAACTGTTTAAAATTAGTTAAATAAAAGGGCCTTGTTAAGTAATTAACTGTCACGTGATTTCCCCCCTTTCTACGACCCTGTGACATAACCACTTGGACAGACAGTAGATAGCATGTCTGAATAATTTTATCTTTTCGGATCGTGCAGAAGTGAAGATTGAATTTAGAGTACGTAAGGTACTCTTTTATAGAGTAGGTATAGAATTATTTCGACATGAATTATTAGCACGAAGGACGAAACTGGTAATAGAAATTAGATGCAATAGTCTAAAGTGCGATAATATGCACAAAAGAACTGAAGCCTGTATCGAAATGAATGGTCACCATTTTCAAAAATGTGTTTAAATAACCATATTATGATTATTTTTCAATTTTTACTTCATTCTCTATATTGCACGCTAATGTGATGTAGAGAGTATAATATACGCTGCACTATGATTATGTTGGCATGGATAACTCAGTTCGTGAGTAAAAACACTCATTGTTAATATTGTACTGTATTTTGATTGAGGTATATTAATTTCAGTTTCGTCGAATTCATGATTAGGGGCATGAATAGGATTAGAAATTAATTTATTATCATTTATTCCTCTAATATCAACTAATAAAAACGTTTACACAACGGAAGCATCAAAACAAAAACCTAATGAAAATTATCAAACTCAAAATTGCGATATTTCCTAGTTTACGTAAATGGATGAAATACTTTTCTTCCCTCCTATACCTAGTAAAGTGATTTGTTTGTATTCTACGTCAGTATCATCAAACTCCAGTCGTGGAAGGGGGGTAGCAAACGGTGTTTCCGGTTCTCAACCGTTAATCCAAAGGTATAGCAGGTTAATATTAGAAATGTTAGTAAAAATAAAATAATGTCCCTATATATTGTTTCATGAAACTAATGACCAATGGACTAAACAGTACACAAAAAAGGATTCTGGATGGAAATATTAATTATTAAAAGAACTGAGTCGACAACTTTGCATCATAAATATAAAGAGGCGTGCTGAAAATTCGGTTGGCCTACACGAAAGTAGGCCTATATAGATGCTTTACGTATCTTTGGTTATCAAGACCAAGGTGCTGTGAGCAGAGAACTGTTCGTTCAGAACCACAAAGAAAAGTAACTCGTAATGCGGTGACAAATATTCCAAACAAAGGCCGTTGTTATTTATGCCCAAGAAGTAAGGACCGCAAATACATGAAGACCTGTACTTCATATATGTTGTGCTCATATGACGAAAGAATCAAAACGAACTATCATTATTATTATTTTATTAGTAACTTATATAAGAAAATGACAAAATCGTTTTCTGAGAGTCGAAATGTGATGGTATTGTATTGTGACATAAATCAGACAATGTCTATAATTTCTTACCATTGACAACTAAATCTTCTGACAATTACAAAAATAAACATATACAATATATAATTTGTTCTTTCAAACCAAATTTTGAATTTATTTATCGTTACCTTATCAGAACTGTATCATTCTTGGAAACTTTTATAAATAATTTAATCTGGATTGGATATCCACTCTGTCTTCAGAAAGTGTTGAAAACGCGTTTCCATGAACACATCTATCAAAGTTTCAACGTTCCAATCGAAGTGACATTAGATTTTTAGAATACATACAAATAAAATCGTTCCGTTCAGACAATGAGAACAAAAATTTTTAATTATAATATAAATAAAATAATATCGAATGTATTTCAACATTAGCTTGACCAAATTACGATATACATATATTTACAGTAGAAGTAATTAGTTCCTCTTATCGAGTTTATGACTATATTCATCGTTATATTCTCTTGATCCTAAGACAAATTCGTTTCTGTGAAGAAAGTTTTTAGGTTAAATATTCGAAATTCAAACCTATGTACTGAATAACTTTCAGAAATGTTAAATTCGTAACATTGCACACATTGGTCTATCTATCAAAAGTGTTTACTTTCGAATCATACTGTCTTACTTTCTTAAAATATATGCAAATGACAGTATCTTTCTTTAATAAACTGAAAACAACGCTTTAACAATGTAATATTAACCCGATTATAACGAATACATAAACTAGCTAACAGGTGTCAAAGTAAAGATGTATTTACAAGAAATTCTTGACCAAGAATCGAGTTCATAACTGCGTTTTTCGTTATACATTATTAAATTTAAGAGAAACTTTGTTTACTGGGAAAAGATTATAATTATTTTTAATATATACTAATAACTCTAATTTTTTTCAGAAAGTGTTAAGATAGTGTTTCTACAGGAATATCTAAAAATGTGTGATGGTTCTAAGTACATTCATGTTAATACAGTATATCAATACATATGGGAATGTTAAAATCGTTCTTTTGAGATGCTGAAAAAACGATTATCCGTACTACTAGGTAGACTAGATTTTATTATGTCGAATGCATCTTACCTTTAAGAACTAAAGTTCCTGCCGATATTGAATATATACGTATATATATATATATATATATATATATATATATATATATATATATTCTATGTGCTTAATGGCATTGATATTAGACCTATGTAATGGATTGAAAAAGAAAAATCTCTAAGAATTTTGTCGATTTATATTATGAATGAAAACGGAGAAGATAATAAAATTATAAGTTGAAACAAAATCTAACTTATATAAGATTGAAAGAACAAGCTTTTGTTATAGCAATTACGCAGCTAATACATCTTCCTCTCGGTCATGATGAAAGCCGAATATTTCTTCATCAAAATAATGTCGGAACCCTGACCCAGGGCTCGGAAACTTGATTACGGGAGTATCACTCCTTGAAAGGTCAAAGGTTCATGCACAACTTGAACAGAATTGGGTCACGCAACATGTTGATTAACACAAGGGAAGCTCTTGGGACTTATTAGCACTCCCGTCCACAAGCTACTAAATTACCGTAAACAATTCCATCAATTTTACTGCTTTGATTTGTTTTGTGCATACTATTATATTGCATTTCTTTTTACGATTGTTCACGTTTTTACAGGATACTTGTAAACGATTCAGGAATTTAGAGCTCGTCTGCTTTACTTCACAATCATTTCATATACAGAGTGATTCAGAAAGAAATGGCCTACATTGAGGGTGATAATATGGGTGATTGTAAAGGAAAAACATTATATAAACATAGTCTTCTTCTCAGCGGTTTTGGAGAAAACCAATTGACGCCATGAGGAAAGGCAATAGTGCAGGTGATAGGGGCCTACCTTTTTTTACTTGATTACTTAACGACGCTGTATCAACTATGAGGTTGTTCAGCGTCGATGGAATTGGTGATAGCGAGATGATATTTGGCGAGATGAGGCCGAGGATTCGCCATACATTACCTGACATTTGCCTTACGGTTTGGGGAAAACCTCGGGAAAAGCCAACCAGGCAATCAACCCAAGCGGGAATCAAATCCGCGCCCGAACGCAACTCCGGATCGACGGGCAAGTGTCTTAGCCGACTGAGCTACGCCGGTGGCTGCAGGTGATAGTAAATTAAGAGAACGTTATCTGTATGTTGTGTTTAATTGTAACTTCTCTTTATGTAACTCATTAAAGATGTTACTGTCAACATCGATACACTTAGCAGCTCCTGTAGCCAGTACCGAGTTGCTAATTTGTGCTAGTTCGGATATCCTTTAATATGATCACAAGTATTTAAAAAGAGGTCAAAGCAATTACTCCCTTGTTTCCTTTTTGAGCTTGTAGACTTCGCTTTTTAGTCAACGTCACAAACAGTAATACAGTATAATGATAAAAGGTCGATTGACCTCGGTGGCCAAGAAATGACAGCACCACGACCGATCCAACGCCCAGGATACGTTCATAGAGGTACTGGATCACACTGACCAGCTGGAATGTGCAGAGGCTCCATCTTGTTGGAAGTGTATACCCAGCCCGTGTTACGAAATTAATGACCTTGAAATATTCTGCTAACACATTTAATAGGAACTCAAGATATTGTATTCCGTTAAAACGGTTGTCTGAAATAAGCGGACCAATAAGATATTCATCACTACACGACACGTTAACTGAGAAACGACGTTGAAAACAAAATTACTGTGCACCGCAGTTTAAGGTTTCTCATCTGCCCAAGGTGATAGCTGCGCATGTTGCAGATTCCGTTACGAGTAAATGTTTATTCATCCGCAAGTATAATGTGTAAAATCAATCGATCATTAGCAATTATCCATCCAGTTACCTGCATCATCTCCTTCATGAAGAACTTGCACATGTTAATGATGACACGGTTGTAGGCATTGCTCATGTATTGTGCGCCACACTCATGATTGTGAAATATCAAATTGTGCAGCAATTCTCCAAATGATAGTTGTTGGGTTATGTTCAATTATTTGAAGCATGGTATCCATTTCATTTACATCTTGTTGACTCTGTGTTTCAGATAGAACTTAGACACTGGGAAGAGTACCACGGTCATGCTATGTATCAAACACCCTTATTAAGTTCATTCACTCAGGTACTGTGCGATCAGGAAACCGTCACTGGTAATCTGGAACAGCAGCTCTACATTTACCATTGCAAGAACCATTAAGACATGCGAGGTCGTATAATAAAGTAATGAGATTGGTTTAAAAATACACTTTAACTTATATTTTTAACCAACTACAATGTGATCACCTTCAAAATTGTTCCCTTGAGACTGCACACACTTATTCCAACGTTGCTCCCACTGCTGGTAGCAGCTGTGAACCTCATCTTTTGAGAACTGTTTAATCCCTGAGTTAGGGCCTCTTAGACGTCTTCTGTTACTTGAAAATTACCTCCTTTCATAACTGATTTCCCTTTTAGAAATAAGTCGCATGGAGCAAGGCCGGGTGTATATGGAGGCTGCGGCAGTGTTGAAACAGATCAGCAGCCACATTTCTCCGTTTATCTCTCTGTTGCCCGGTGAGATTGTTTGGAACCAATTTTTGTACAAATTTTTTTCACGCCCAGACCTTCAGTTACAATGACGTGAACAGTTTCTCGATTCGTGTTCAATTATTGTGCTATCATTTTAGCTGTTAATCGCTCATCAGTTCGTACAACTTCACGTATCCTGGCAATGTTGTCATCTATCCGTGCAATTATTGTTGGTGTTCATTTTCAACGTTGTTTGTGTCCTCAGCAAACATGTTATGCCATCAGAAATCTTGTGTTGACATGACTTCATTTCCAAAAGCCTGCTGAAGCTTTCCATACGTTGTTGCGGCATTTTCACAGAGTTTTATACAAAACAAGATGGCATAACGACGCGTGATATTATGCGATTCCATTGAAAGGGAATATATATTTGGAAAGAGCGCGAAAAATACTGTAAGAACCGATCCTTAACCAAATTTTGATAAAAATGTCGTATGTCAGTCTTTCTTATCAGCCTTCTCATATAGTAATGCAACATGTAATATAATATATAACTTAAAGTAAAATATTTTGATATTAAAATATGCATTTGAATTTATATGCCAATTTAAAGTAACACTAGCATTTATGATAACAGAACAATAATAATATACTTAGTGGTCCTAAAATGAACATTTTAAGTACATGCTCTCTAAAATAGTTGCTTTTCGGACTGTTATCAATCGGTGGCGGTGGCGGTGGCAATTGACTGACTATGCCTTTTATACCTATATTTATATTTACATTTACATTTACTTTATTTTATTTCATATAATTTAGAGAGCTTTTACTAAAAAACTGTTGTATGCACCACGTACGCAAAACCTTTTGCGGACTCATCCCGTATTTTTAACTCGGGTTACACTTCGTCCGAAAACACTGAATTCGTCCGCTAAAGCCTTATTTTGCGTATCTGATACATAAATAGCTATCAGTGTATTATAGAATCAAGTTGAAAGCTTTTCGCAAACAAAATATATTTTAGGATTTAAAGCTACTCGTACGTACAGGAATTAATTCTCAATAGTAATATAATCCTAATTACATTGGAAAAAGAGTGAAAAATGAATCATATGACAAAATAAATATAATTGCGTTAAGTGGTCGGGGAGAAGTAATAAACATATTTTTGCTATTTTCCGTGGAACAGCCAAGCAAATTTCGCAGCATACTCTTTCAGTACCGGTTTGACAGAACAGTGGAAACAAAGAAGCAGGGGTTCCTATCTGGCTTCAAGTGCGGGAGGTAAAAGAGTAATAACACGAGTAATGACTTGTATTTAAATGGGGGACCATGACAGCCCTAGGACTGCGACCTAAACTACCGTCTATTAGAAATGATTCGGACTTCATCAGAGTTAGATTTTATAACATTTGTAAAGTGAAAATATAAAGCAACAATTTTTAGTACGTAATATAATAATTGATATAGTATGGTATCAGAAAATCAAAGCGAAATCGTACTCAGTTTGTTTTTTTTTTTTTCTGTGAAGCCGGCACTGCAACCTGAGGTCTGTTGTGCGTCCCTGGGTTGAGTTGTAGCCCAACGACCGCACCCACGCCGAACCGACCTAACCCCCAACACCCTAACGACCAGTCCCGACATCCCTCTCTAAAGGCTTCGGCCACAGTGCAAGCGGCTGGCGGCGCGGCGCGTTGAGTGGCGGCGTGGATGAATAACAAACTCATGTTAGCAAATGCAGCTGGCCATAGTGTGAGCTGAGCGGCATTTTGGAGGGGAAGTTAGTTCAAGGACAACGCTACACGCCGCTGGCCGCTCGCTCTTGTTTGAGATTTTAGTGGCGCCGCTCACAATTGCAAGTATGAATTGTCAAGAAATGCGAAAGAAGTTATCATTTAAGAAGTGAAAACCCGAATATTCCTATGGAATAATTGGGAGAAGAACTTCAAAAACTCTCCATGACGAGGAATATGTAGGAAGACATTTTACTGAACGCGAATAATATTTTTATAATATGTCGTGTGATGATGATGATGATGATTATTATTATTATTATTTTATTATTATTATTATTATTATTATTATTATTATTATTATTATTATTATTATTATTATTAATCATACTTCGTAGAATATTGTCGGGATAAACACTCAGTGCTGCGTACAATATTAAACATATTCCAACTCCGAAATAAAGGTACAATTATATGATTTAAATATTTCTGTTGTTACGATTAACGATCGTTAAAGCAAAGAAATACCGGTAGGATTAAAAACTATTAGGTCAAAAGTCATTATTTACAATCTCATACAAGAAATTGGCACTTCTGTTATGAAAAAAACACAATCTATTAAGTACAAATTATAATGTTATATTAACATCTGCGACTGATTGAAATAATCAGTGAAGTTATCCTTATTTGTCTATCAAATTCACTGCAACTATTATTCCTGCGATCTGAGTTCTAATGAGTTTGCACATCATCAGTTCTCTAATTTGTAAAGTCGTTTCATGATAATGCAGATCATTCTTTGTCGCAATCTTTTCTCAAATGGAAGATTATAATATGTGCTGGCTCTTTTCACATTTGTGTCCATATTTCTATCGTGAATCGCCACTTAGCACGCAATATTCAGAAAGCACATTCCACGTATTATTTTTCGAACACTAGATAAACGTTGATTAAAATTTTCCCTTCTAGGCGTTAGTTCTCTCACTAGATATTGCCTCATAAGATAAAGTTTTAGAGGATAGGCTTCATCTCCAATAAGTAAAAATGATACCTTTACAATTGAGTTCGATAGTTCAGGCACATTGAACCTGTTGGTCTCCAGCAAATTGAAAAGTGTAAAGTTGTGAAAATGCCTCCATCACTGTGTTTTCTTCTTCCCACCAAATCAATGGTTAAAATGTTTAGTCTGCGCCAGCAATACTCCGTAGCAATACTACGTAAATTAAAATATCTGGAACTGAATTTATCAGGACCCTTTACCTGACCATGCTTTTCGTCGTTTGTTACGAAGCAATTAGGGAACCACAACGTTCGTAGTAATCACTGACTACTTCGTTTAATTTTTCTTTATTTGGTTATGGTATAAATTCTTTAATCGATTCATTTTAGATTACCTCACACGTTTGTCTTGCCATTACAATTGCTGTAAATTTTCCTACCCTGAAGGAAAATGCCCGTAATCGCAATGATGTCCCTGTGGTTATAAACCTACAAGAAAGAGTAATGTTAGAAATTTACCTTAAATTTTGTTCATTTTAACGTAGTAGAAGACTTAATATTAGAATATATTAATATTTCAGTCACTAATTCATTAAATATTCATTATTGCATTCTATTTCAGAAGACGTGGCAAAAATAAGTCGTAGAATTTAAAAGATAAATTTGAGAAGGAACTCCAGAAGCTCCCAAAGATACGAAGCGGTTCCGAAGCTCTTGAATCGCTACATCGTTATGGACGTTTTTCGACCTGACGATGTTTATGAAGGACGTCGTCCTTTCTGATAGGACTGTAGGAAATCTTTCCTTCCAGGAGATCCCATCGACTCCGAACAGTCCTGATTTGGGAGAAAGTAAAGACAATTATCAGCGATGATAACGTATCACTTCAGACGAATATGTCTTCGAATGCCTCAACACCAAAGCCAAGGGCTCGAATATAAATCTAAATTATTTAAATATATATCACTTATGTAAAAATATATTTATGTTAAATCTATTTATCAATAATTGGTTATTTAAAATAGGACCTTATATATATATATATATATATATATATATATATATATATATATATATATATATATATATACAATAATATAAAAAATAATTGATGCTGAAATAGAGTAGTTCGATATCCTGTTAATAAAGCAACGGCAAGAGAGCATATTTTCAGTGGTACGGAGCACAATTTTTAATGTCTTTTTTGCCGCATATGAAAAGTAATAATTATAAGTGTAGTGGAAAAATTAAAATTGCACAGCACACAATTGTAAGAAGTTTTAAATGCAATAAATCAAAATGAAAAAAATGAAAACTATTGAAAACTGCTCATTTCTAATGTTAAATTTTCGTAAGTATAAACATGTGCTTTTTTTTTTGCCATGTAAGATGCAGCCCATGCAATTATTCGTAATGAATGAGACTTAATTCCATCAACACAAAAATTTAAGGATTCGTAGGACTATTTTTATTTAATTTAATTTATACGCAGTATAGCCTACCTGCATCATTGTTCGAAGAATGCACGATCCTGTGTCTTTAACTAAAAATAATTTTATCTTAATATAATGATTAGCCATTGTGCAATAGTGATAAATCTCCGAAATTTGATGGCTTGCTTCTGTAGTCGCTCCTTATTTTTATTTAGAAAATAGTCGAAAGTTGTAATAGGCATGCGAGTATACTTAAAATATCTATCTGGAAATGTCCCTAATTCTCCATACAAACGATGAAATTCTCAGTTTCACATCTCTTATTAAATGGATGAACATAAAATTCTCTTCCATTCCTATTTTAAGCTGTTCTTTCTAGATAAGAATTGCCTAAAAGCAAACACTGTCATGGTCTCATCTCCACGCCTCGCCGCGCCGCGCCGCTCACCAACTCTGCGCTATATGGCCACACCAACGCTCTTTCCTCCCCACTCCTCAATTTTTCGAGAGCGGCACCGCGCCGCACGGCGCTTCCACTGTGGCCGCAGAGTCTGTACCATTCCACACCAACACCGCCCCACAGCCCCCCCTCAAACGGTCTGAGGTGTACGTCACCCCTCCCGGCTAGCCAACGGTCTGAGGTGTAGGCCACCCCTCTCCTCGAGAGGGGAGTGGGTTCCACTGCTAAGTCACCAACTACCATGCTTTGACACATGCATGGAGACCGGCTGAGGGCACTAGGAGATTTGGAGGACCGCCGTAGGCGCGATCTGAAAACCAAGGAAGACAACCGGAATGATAAAGAAAGGATGAGGGGGGAAAGGAAGTGGCGAGAATGAGTGGAGTTCCATATGCCTGGTAAAGTTATCTGATATTCATCCATAGGAGTGAGGGGAAAACCCACGTAAAAACCTCACCCAGGCAACTCGTCCCAAGCGGGGAATCGAACCCCGGCCCACTGGGTTCGGGAGCGATCACGCTTCCACGAGATCACAGCGGTGGATTTACTCAGTTGTTACGTGAATTTATAATTCTCATCTTGTTTCATTTGTCCTTAGTTGACTTATTATAAGACGCCATTAATAGATACGGGCTTGGCATTTGCATCCCTGATGTGTGGCGTATCAGAAAGAAGACTTGTACAATAATGGCGGACTTAAGAAGTGACTGTCGCTCACCGCTATATCAAAAGCTCCTCTACGTTAATGACCTGTTAATTAGTTCCTCAATTTGGATTTACAGCCTCTGGATCGATTCAAGTAACAAGTTTAGCTATCACGTGGGCTTGGAATCAGAATTCTGAGAACGAAACTCGTTGGCATCGGCAGGACAAGGAGAGCGAACATCTCAATGTTCAATGACGAAGGTCGAGACTTCGTTTATTTGAATAAGAAAATAACGCCATCAGTAAACATGGAAACACGAAAGTCAATTTTACTTCAGCCTTTGGAATTCAAATTATTAAAGGAAAGCAATAGTTGGGGAATATTGCAATCTATAAAAATTATATATAATCTGATTTCAACAAAATTTCCTTTAGTTTGGACTGTATATAAAAAAAAATCTCATCGACATCTTTTCGTAGCAAATATATATGTGACACACGGCGTTTCAGTAGATAGAATGGATGGATGGATGGATGGATGGATGGACAGCCGCTTTCCCGTAATTTCCATTACCAGTTCAAATTATATATATAGATAGATAATCCTACCCTTACCAAATCAATGTACAAGACTTTTTCCAGTAATAATGTAGGGATCTTCTACTGGTTGTGCGCCAATTCATGTTAGTAAAATTACAATTCTTCTTATCGATCAAAATATTAATTTGGTTAATTTGGTAAAATTGCATGCCGCGGAAGTTAGATTTATATAAAAGTATAATAAATAGGGTTGCAATAGATATTGCAAGGGCAATAATTTCTTAATATACACATTTAAAAATATTCAAAATCGTAAAAATATCAGAGAAACCAATTTTCCCTGCACAAATTGCACCAATTGAAAAATATAATTACCATTCACATTAAATATTTTATGGAGTCTAAAAAGTTGCTTGTTAATCTAGACTAGAGGTATTGGCTGATGACTATACTAAATTCTAACACAAAATTCATTCAGAATATGTAGAAATTACACTTTTGGATTTTACTAAATGTATCCTATCGAAATGTGTTACATTAACCCCTTAAATACTGTACATACATGTGTTAACTGTGTTTATGTCTATCTGCGTTATCTGATGTTATATTTTTTAAAATATAATTCATAGTACTGAAACTGCCATATTGAATTCGCACAAATTGTATTAGGCCTATTCGTAATTTTCGTCTCGAAAACCCCTAAGATATCTAATTTAATTTTTCACACATTTTTGTCCCACTCTAACACTTTAGGAACAAAGTCGGACAAAATAATACCTTATTCGTATTCTGTGATCTCAAAGATCCCCAGATATCGATTTTCGTCGAGATCGGATGACATGAGATTTCTCACACCCTTCTGCCTCTTCACCAGTACTTTAGGAGATGGTATTTAAAGAATCTAAGAATGTTTAACCAAAATTATAAAATTATAAAGAGTAAGCTTCATTTAAATTTTACGTCTCTAGTTAAATATACTTTAGTAAATTTTTAAAACCGTCAACTCCTTTCTCTCTCCTCTCTGCTCCGTTAAAAAAAATTATTTGAAGGGAGTATATGAAATTTAATGTTTTTACATTTCTTATACATTATAGAAACAATTCTGAGAGATGAGATGAGTAATCTAACCCATTTTATGAGTGAGTCTTAGTTTTAAATTTAAAGAATGGTAAAAAAAATCAGTATAATTATTCTGAACATTACTGCCTCCCATTTTCCACTCGTAATGCTCGTATTTCGTAAAACTCCGTATTATCTATTAACTAAGGATTAACAGAAACCTACGTATAGGGTTTAAGGATATTTAAGTTGACGAATCAGTCAGTCTGTTGATTATAGAATAGTTGTTTTTGTTATATAGATTGTCTTTATACTTTATAGTAACGAGGAAAAGACTATCCAGCGGCAACTGGAATTATCTCGAAACATGTGTGCCGGAAACTGGTCCCTTTCCATATACGTACATGCACACATTATAGTTTAGCTATATGTGCATAGTTTTTAGAAGTGACTGTCCATCTAAGTCCACTCGGATCTCGAGCCTGTATATTTACTCTTATGTCCTACCCATTCCAACTTCAGTTTACTTGCTGCAGAGTTATCAGCCGAACATGCATCGGTGAGTAACTCACTCTGGAGTTCAGATTAAAGAAATCCGTCTGTCAAAATCGCTGGCTCCTACTATAACTCGTACACACTGATTTGATAAGCAAAGACTCCACTACTGAAAAAATTAATTAATATATAATCTGTCCACACCTAAGAGTTGGTAAACAAGGGTTCGGGAGGAAATGGAAGTAGTAACTGATGTCACACTGCGTAATAAGCGCTGTCAAAATAGGTTCGACACCAGTCCTCAAATGACACACCAATGTCTACGACAGTATTTAACTACACAGAAATAGCTGTGTTATGAAGTATGTAATGCCTGCTTTATTTTGTGTTATTTAAGGTGCATATTAGGGAATTTAAGTTTTGTGTTTCGGAAAAGAGATTATTAATTTATGTACCAAATCTCACCTTGAAATTAACGGGCCCAGTTCAAATTCTGTTTGGGACAAGCTATCTGATTGCGGTTTTTTCCGGGGTTTTCACTCAATCTTTTAAGAACAACTGCTGGATAACTTTTAGCGATGGACCCTGAACTCATCTCGCTAGCGTTATCACCTTCATCTAACTTAGACGTAAAATAATCATAGCAGTTGATAAAGCATCGTAAAATAACCAATTATAAAAAAATTGTTACTACTTAACTGCTATTTTATAATACTTGAAGTTCCAAAATATGGAATTTAAAATAAAATTCAGATATGTCAGTCAGTCAGTCAGTCAGTCAGTCAGTCAGTCAGTCAGTCAGTCAGTCAGTCAGTCAGTCAGTCACAGAAAGAGATCAGTCAGTTACACAGCACTTTTCGGCAGTAACTCAATTACTAATCGAGGTTCAGAGATCGTTTTTAATTTAAACAGAAGATTAAAACTTCCTCTCCAAACAATATTTTAGCCACCGGCGTGGCTCAGTCGGTTAAGGCGCTTGCCTGCAGGACTGAAGTTGCGCTCGGGCGCGGGTTTGATCCCCCCTTGGGCTGATTACCTGGTTGGATTTTTTCCGAGGTTTTCCCCAACCGTAAGGTGAATGCCAGGTAATCTATGGCGAATCCTCGGCCTCATCTCGCCAAATACCATCTCGCTATCACCAATCTCATCGACGCTAAATAACCTCATAGTTGATACAGCGTCGTTAAATAACAATATTTTGAAAAACTGTATTAGGAATGATATTTCGGAGAAATTTGAGGAGAACCATGTTCACCTAAAGATAGACTTGGCATTTATGTCAGTCAGTCAGTTACACACACACACACACACACACACACACACACACACACACACACACACACACACACACATACACACAGTTTGAATGTAAATAAATACTATACTTTTTCTTTGAAAGCCGTTTTTTTATATAGCCTATCTTAAATGTACACTTTCCTCTATCAAATCATGCGATGACACATTTTAATTTCAACCTGTTAAACAATTTAGGCAGACATTTTGCTGCCAAAATGTACTGTAAATGTCAGTCAGTCACACTGGAATTGCTCGTCACCACAACTTAAAATCAATGTGGAATAATGAAATAATGTGGAACACAGCAGTACAGTATTGAAACAGCAATGTACTCAACAAGAATACTGTCTGCTGAAGAATTAAAAGCAATGTAAACACTACGCTGCTGTAGCAACAGAAAAGGACATAACTCAACAGAATTAAATGTCAAGTGAACGTGCATTCAGTTGTGAGGCGTTGCGGTATCCCGATAATGCCCTATGCGAAAAATCTGACGTAACACGTCAAGTATATTCATGACGATCCAGTATTTCTCCCGTTAATTTCTCCCCAACCGTTAGACTTCGGACATAGTTTAACCAAACTACATTATCCTGAAGTAGGCCTATTTTACATTCCTACTGAGACACTCTGTATGTAATTCGAGTGACATAAATTCGGAGTTTACTAAAATATTACACAAGTTTTCACTGGACAATGAGAGCTACCCGAGCGAGGTATAGAATAATCGACCATGAAGCAAGATATGGAAGTTATTTTCAGACGACCAGTTCATATGGGTAGAAGAATGTCACGTATGGTATTTGACAAAATGTGTCTCGAAATAACAGCAATGTATGACGCAATTTACTTCTAAATATTTTATAGGCTAAGAGCCTGCAATACATTACAGGATTCACATTATTTTTGTGTACATCCATAACGTACAGTAACGAGAATTATTTACATATGAATTTCGTAATCTTACGTGTGTTTGTATGCTTGCCATTGATATCGATGATAACAGCTATCTGATGACTCTGCATTGTAAATTGCCAGTTCCTCTTTCATTCGCCCACGTCTGTAATTCAAATGGCTTCGGTTTTTCCCTTACGCTCACGTCCACGGAAGTGCCAGCTTAGATAATAGCCTATTTATCGACTGGCTTGAGGAAAAGCACCGTCTGACGTAACTGGACTATGCCTTGGTTTGGGACCTCTCATAAGAATTATTACATAATTGGACCAGCAGAAGTGGAGAAGTGATTTGCTACTCGAGACGTCGATCAGACTGTTCAGGTGCTTTGCTTAGCGTTCAATATATAACCGCAATTTAGTTATTCATTTTTTTCTCTTTATGAACACTCTAATTTACGTCATATTGTCTGGAAAAATTTTGTTGCGTAATATATATAGTATATTGTTCTTCCTTGTTACCTGTTCTGTTTAATTTGATTATTAAAATGATTTAAGCAATTAAGTGTTCCCAGTTTGTTGTAAAGCCGAGAGAAAAATGAATATATTGGCATATGCAGATGATTTAATTATTTTATTTGGTGAAAACGAACATGAAATTAAAATGCTCACTCTATTGTTATTAAAAGTTTTGCAAGAAACTCAAAGTAAATGTTGACAAAACAAAATATTTTGCATTTGTAATTTAAATGTAAATAACAACATCACAATAATACAGACACACATGAAAACGTAAACGAGTTTAACTATTAAAAATACCTGGGGACATTAATTACGTATGATCCATAATCAGATAGTTCACCTTTTTCAATTTACAAATATAAATAAATAAATAAATAAATGAATAAATAATTAAATAATTAAGTGAATTAAATATAATACGCTGATTACATGTGACGTAACTGTATCTTAATGACATACATTGAAGTACTGCTATTCATTATGTTATTCAAACTATCGATTTCCAACCAAGCATGCGATATTGATTAATATCTTACGCGCAACATCCCGCAAGCCTTGAGAGCACTAATCCAAAATGGCAGGCGCGATTTTTGAATGTGACATTGATCGAATCACTGAAGTAAACATTAAACCAGCATCAAACATTCCACTAGGAGCCATTTTCCAGATAAATTTCACGAACCGTACATCATCAACATGTATTTAAAATAAAATAAATTAGGTTCATGTTAATCTTAATATTCTGATAAATTGAATTCATTTCCTATGTTTTAATGTGTGTTGCTTTGAGATTAAAATCTCCAAACCAAGCCCTGCAAAAATCAATAAATACGGCATACTCACCTACATTCTGTTGCACTACTCGGGAACACGCTGAAAAAGACACATTCGTTTCATCTGTTGCAATAATCGAGAAACACTGAAAATACACATATTCTCACCATTTCATTATCACTAAAGTAACAAGGTATGACTCTGTAAAACTTAATTACTACCACTATAGGCTAGTTGCATAATATATTAAAGTTTAGGGGTCATGTGATTTCTGAAAGATTTACCAACTGTGAGTTTAATACATATATATTTTTTAAATATACACTTTTGTTTAGTGACTCATCTCCGTCTTCCTACGGGACGGAGTTGATATTCTCACAGAATCAGTTATACTGGCCAAATATTTAATATTTTAATTCACTTATGGAAGAGATTTCTTTATAATATCCACATAAACTGATGAACACACATACCCACCCAATGCAAAGTATAAACAAGCTGTCTGTGATCTGCATAGACTACCGCCGATACATGCAGATCTTATTTTTAAGGGAAGAAGATGGTATAATTTGAAATTTTTTCCTATTTTATGCCCATTTTTCACTTTTTGTATGCAAAAATATCATTTGAAGGCCGCAGGTTTGTTTCTTAATGGTGCCATGGATTTTCCATTAATCTAACCTAACCATGGGGAAAAATGGCTTTGAAGGGCCACTGTACTCAAAACCTCCTTACCTCACTCCACCGACCATCCCCTCCACCGATCATCTCCTCCGCCTGGTGCTTCGTAAAGACAAGCTTCATTCAGTGGTGGGTATGGCTTCGATCTCGGGACGTCAGTTTCAAGAAGAGTGGCAGAAAGAATTTTTTGTTATTTACAAAAAGAAGAAAGTCTGTGCTTAATATGCGGGTTTAAAATTGTGCATATAAAACGCTTCAATATTAAACGCCACTTTGATCGGGAGCATAAAGCGAACTTTGGTGATCTTACAGGTATTTATTTATAGTTTTAAAAGCTATTTTCGTAATATGTGTGAAAAGATACAAAACAAGATATGTTTATGGTATTTTCGGGGTTTATTTGCTTATTATTTTATTTCGACTCGGTCATTTCCGGACCAGGGTTCCTTAGCTCAAATTGATACATGTGCCCTTCGCCACATCCCTGAAAGTTTGTAACACCACCATGGAAACACTCTGTATAATTTACCTAATCACAGTAGGTGGCTGTAATAATTATTGTATGACACATGTACTTCATATAAACAAAAGATTGTAAAGATTTTGGAACACGAAATAACAGCTGAGAAATTACTGATGCGCAAGGTGTGTCGAATCCACCACTGCGCAACAACTTAAGTTCGAAATTAATTTAAAAAAGGGCCAAATTAAAAACCAAGTACCAGGGCACAGTATTCACTATAATGGATATATTTCAGCCGGTTTTATGTTAAATTCAAAATCTCTTTTGACATTTTACTCCTAAAGGCATATTCTTTAAAATGTCCGCTTGATATTAGCTTTCAAAATGTTAATATAAATAATTACATCTTAAGAATTAATTTTAGGGATACTTATATAGAAATATGGAAGGGTGTTTTTGAAATTCAACAAAATAATAAATTTCTGTTACACAGAAAAGTTTCCTAATAGCCTAAATAATATCTGCTCCAAATGCCATGCATGTAGCATTAATAGTTTCGAAGATATAAAGATATTAACTCTTTTGTGTGAGAATAAAGGAAAAAATTCAAGTTGCGTGAAATTGCAATCGAAGTTTAGTGTTATTTAAAAACTCTGTGGACCAAAGCTTTGAAAATGTCGTTACAGCTACTAAAAGGCCAAAAATTTGTGAAATTTTATGTAATGTAATTTTCACAAATCAAAGATTATTTTAAAACAAGCATTTTTTTTCCTTTTGAAAACTTACTTGTTTTCTACTATATTTACGCATCCTTGCATCTTGAAAAAATCTATGCACCAGAGCTTTAAAAATAGGGTTGCAGTTGCTAAAAGGGCATAAAGGCGCATTAAATTTTATATAATATATTTCTCACATATCAAAGTGCATTTTAAAGTAAGAATATATATTTTTTCGAGAATTCACTAGTTTCCTACCATATTAAACAATCCTCTCCCCTTAACGTGCCATGTAGCATTTGCAATGAATTTCTTAATTTCTTTTCTTTTTATATTAAAGTTTTCTTTTTGTATTACTAGTCTATTTTTAACATTAAATAGGAATCTGAATTTTTATAGAATAAATCATTAACAGTACGTGAAAAAAGAAAACATTGTGACGCCCGTCTTAAATTTCACCTTCGTCCATTTAAAGTAGGGGACGGAGTGGGACGGATTTGAGAGGGGACGGAGGTGAGAGTTGCTGGGAAATATATTGCCAATTTTTTTCTACTTGGTTAGTGGTCATGATTTTACCGCCGAGCATTGACTTTAGAAAATAAATATTTCATTCTTTATTATTAACTTTAGAAAATAAATCTTTCAATTTTTATTATGTTTCCATACTAAACGGCAAGTTAGAACGGAGTTCATAATGTAGGTATCACATAATCTTTAAAAATTCGAGTAATTACTATGTTCAAGAAAACAAAGCAAATACACGAGCTTAGCTTGCAGTAAGTCTGTTGTCATTCACACATTAATTTCAGCGCACTGTAGTGGCAGCAAGAGGAAGAGAGATTTCTTGGGACGGAAGTCAGAAAAAAATAACCAAGAAAACGTACAACCCTTTTCTGTTGCATGACAATAAAATATGTTTAAGTCATAACATGCAGCATCAAACCTTTCTAAACGTGATGTGCCTATCGGGAAAAGAAAGAATTAAATGAAAAATGCGACCATATGTGCTTAATTATCGCCACATTGAGTGGAACCAAGGGACGGAGCGTGAGATTCAGACACATTTTTGTGCATAAAGAAAAGAGCGCCAAACAAAATGAAAGTTTTAATGGCTGATAACATAAAGGAGTGCATATGATTTACTATTACTGTAACAGAATTCTTAACTGAACAAGTGGGGAGAGAAACACAGGAACATGCCGAGGGCGATCTATCTGAAAATAATGCAAAACAAGAAATTTATGCCTGTATACAGAAAGCGAATAAATATTATTATGCTTTATCGGATATATTAAATAAAAGACAACAAAATTACATATATACAATACTTTAGTTAATCGATAAGCTACATGGACACTTAAAAAATCAGAAGAGAATAAATTGAAAATTTTTTAGCTAAAATTTTTGACAAAAATATTGGGATCAGCTCGAGATACAGATGCTTTGGAATGGAGGAAGCTATATAATAAAGAAATTTATGATTTTTGTAATGAACCTGATAATGTGGTCAAAATTAAAGCAAGAAGACTGAGATGGATTGGACATGTGCTAAGAGCTCCAGAAGAAACGAGAGTAAAAAGTGTATTCACAGAAACTTTTTAGGAAAAAGAACACTGGAAGGGCCGAGGTTTAGATATTTGGACAACCTGGAGAAGGACCTACAAATTTTAGAAATTCATGATAACTGAAAAATTGTTTGTCAGGACAGAGTGCTGTGATACTATATTTGAAACTCAACAACCAAGAGCATGGGTGGGCAACTCATGCTCTCGAAGTGTGAACACAACCTCAGTGCAGGTAGAACGGACTCTGTACTGTAGTGTCTGTATACAAGTTTGCTCGCGTCTGCAGTAAGTGGCGGCTCGTTTTAAGTGAAAAACAATATAATCCGATCAGATCATTTCCCTTTAGTGATGAGTCGAAAGAGAAAGATTTTTTTATTAAGAAACTTTCTTACACATGACATTTTATATTACAAATAAACACAGTCAAGGTTTTAGTAAAGAAATAACTGTCTAGATCTGGTTTAGAATAGCTAAAGGTAAAAATGGGATACCAACAAGGTGAGACTGATATCAAATATCGTTAGCACGTTGTGCGTGCGAGTTACAGAATTTCACGACATATGATCGACTAGCTAAGAGCATTTATGGATAAATTTGAAATGTGGCAGTATCATGTACAACGTAGACAACTTCACTTTCTTTGACTATAAACTATCTTGAAGAGGGATAAGAAAATCTTCTTATGAAATATAAGACCCTACTTCAATACCTACAGCAAAATTCACTGGTAAGTTTGGAGAAACAGTGACAACTGACAAGGAATCGAGATTTTTCTGAAATTCTTTTGGTTTACAGCCGATAGAAGATCCTGAAAGTTTGTAGCTTGAATTGACAAATCTGCAGAACAGCGCGCCACTCAGATTCCAGCGAAATCAGGAATCGAACTTTTCGTAATGCTGCCTAAGTCAGAATTTCCAAATATACTCTTTGCTTCCATATATACTGTACTGTATGTACTTGAGTCAGAGTTTAATACAAGAAAGAAGTGTAAAAGCTCTCAATGTACTGAAAGAGCTTTAAATTTATTTCATCTGCCGTGACATGTGAAAAATACTTCCTTGAATTTGTGTTAGTTTGCGAATATAGTCTATTACATTTCTGAGAACAGAGGAATACTCTTTAATGTGTAAAGACTTGTAATTCTCGCGTTCTATGTTTCAAATAAGACATATAATAAGAAATATTAACAGATAGTATAATAATAAATAAGTATTGCAACTATGTTTGTTGTCTCTTGAAAAGGTGTATTCATATTGTGTTTCCAGTACTAAACTAAGTTACAAAGCTAGGAAATAATATAATTTTGTTATGTGTGTTTAGGTACAGTCTGTCTAAAATTACTGTAATTATTGTACCAGCGTCATTCTGAAATTCAAATCATGGAGTAGATATCACGACCACCTGCATGAGCCGCCAGAGCGCACCGCGGCAGTGAACTGCTTTTGCAACGAAACTACAAACACCTTGTAACTGCTGCGACTGGCTCCGTCTGTCTTTCTCTCTTTCAAGGTTTTTTTAGCATTTTGTGAGCACGAGTTGCCCATCCATGGACCAAGAGCTTTCAAAGCTTAGGCTTTATAATAATAATAATAATAATAATAATAATAATAATAATAATAATAATAATAATAATAATGATAATAATAATAATAATAATAATAATAATAATAAATTCTTGTCGTAACAAATACCTTCAAACATGGCAGCAAGTTTAGAAGTTGTCCTTAAGTTGGAATTGCGATCTGTTGTAAGCAGAATGTGTCAAATCAGCCGTTTTCCACAAGCGAATGTCACAAGTGTACTGTGGACGATTTATGTCACTATGACAGGTGTGAGATAGGGGAGAGAAAATAAATGGAAAGACAAGTGTAGAAGATGCGACAAGACCGGGCCGTCCTGTGAATATTGTGACAAATGAAATTGTGTAATTGAAGCTATCATTGGTGAGGACCGCTACACTACAATTCGTAAAATAAGCTCAAATATGGGTATTGTTGTTGGTTCAGGCCAGCACATAATTCACGATCAGCATCAGGTGGAGTCCATACTAACCGATGAAATGAAAGCTTGGCGTGTGGATGTCCGCAGTCTCCACGCCGAACATTGTGCTGTGACGAAGACATGCGTCGGACTCAGAATTGTGCCCGAGACACACTAGCAAGTAGATACTCGTATAATAGGAACTTCGTGTGAAATGAAATCTTACATTTTTCGAGGCACGTTAGAAATTTTATGAGGACACTAGAAAAATAACACACTTATGAGTAGGGAGCAAGATTCTCCGCGAAATGAGTGCACTCAGGAAATGAAATATCAGACTGAGGTTTATGAAAATTAGGCTACAAAATGTCAACATTCCACATAAAATTTTAAAATGCAAGACCCAAACAACGATAACAATTACTTAACGTACTAGTATAAAAGTATAACGATAGCCAGGCTATGTCCTATTATAATCTTTTAAATAAGTAAATGAGAAATAATTGACGAAAGGAAAACAATAATTTTCGGTTGACAGTCAGAAACGCCTTCTCTTGGTGTCCTCTACTAAATGTTTCTTGACTTAAGCAAATTTGTATTTGTCCAACACTTTACCTGTTTCATCTTTAGGGGAATTTACATTGACGAAAATTTAAACCCTTCCGAATTAGGGGAACTTACAATACCTCTATTGGTATTCTCGGGTAAATAATACAAACAAATAAGATATTGCATCTAACAGAATATTGTACTTAGCTATTCGCTGTACATGCTTCCATATTGTGCGGAGGTTTTTAGAACTTTTAAGAATCCAGACATCAGTCAAAGATGCATTGAAAGAAAACCGATATTTTCTGAATCAATATGCAAGACTTGCGAATTCGAAATGAGGCAGCAGAAAAAGTGGACATGTTAACCATTACTACATAGCGGAGGACTAGAATTATATGTAGCCTATGTTAGGAAACTGAGAAATGTGCGACAATTTTATGCTGAAGTACGACAATTTTCATAAGTTGGTACGACAATTGCGATTCCTTATCTGGCAACCCTGCACGAACAAGACACTCCAGTACGTGAAGCTATTGTAAGAATGCTCAGCCGTGGACTCCGTTGTATCATTTGCAGTATGTTTTCCCATAAATTCATATCAGGTACCGGTTCTCTTTACGACTTCAATGCAATAGTTAGTAGCTTGCCAGTTTCAGATAACGTTCGATAAACACGGGACAACACACTGCTGGATGCAACTCTTTAATTGTGAAAACGTCGTCTGTGTTCAACAGCAACAAAATCCATAAACAAAAAGCATTTCTGCATAAATATTCACTATGCGAATACGCGGAATGGCATCGCAAGACTCAAACAGAACACAGCACTACAATATTGCAACTGCAATGTACTCAACAACAATACTGTCTACTGAAGAATGAAATCAATGTAAACACAACGCTGTAGCAATAGAAATGTAGACAACTTAACTGAATTAAATGTGAAGTTACGAAGAGTTTCGGTACCCAGATAGTGCCTTGTGCAAAAGATCTGACGTAACACGTCACGTATAGTACACGGAACTGCAAGACGTTCCAGTATTTCTCCCGTTATTTTTTCCTCAACCGTTCGACTTTGGACATAGGTATATCAGGTTATATCAATGTAGTTTAAACCAAACTACATTTTCCTGAAGGCCGCCACGGTGGTCTTCCGGCTACAGCGCTGGACTTACTATCCTGTGGACTCAGGTTCGATCCCCGATTTATGACTTTTGTTGGGCAAATCCGTGGTCCAGGTAACACAGGGGTTTCCTCCAGGAAGCTGCGGTTCCCCTGTGACATCCCTACAAATCTCCATGATCATCTCATCGCGGATGTAGTGTAGGTCAGACTCCTATGGCGCACCCTGGGCAACGACTCTGTCGGGAAATTTGTCTACATAACTGGCTTCATATGGGTGAATGATGTAAGTCAAATACCCGCGATTAGTTAAAAAAAAAACATTTTCCTGAAGTATTTTGCATTCTTCCTGAGACACCGTGTATAAGTGATTATTATAAAAAAACAACTTGAGAAGCACGCATTAGATTAGTCATAAACAACATTTCAGTGAGACTTCATTGCTTTCGAATCTCGACTGAATGCTGATTGAACTACAACTGAATTAATTTGCAAAGAATCACCAGGTTTTAACATGGAATAGAAACTTTCCAGATAATTGTTCAAAATGTCAAAACTAAGACTCTGATCTCAAAATGCGGCGGTGATGTTCTCAAAGAGGACATGTGTTCAGCATGACGCTGTCGAGCCTCTCTGCCTGGTTTCACTTCGCGCAAGTTTGTGTGCTTCCGCCGATGTTCTCGATGTTTTGTGTGGTTCCGTGGAGGTATTGGTGGGTAAAACTGACTAAGATGATGCGTGACATGCACTTCGGTCTATAATACTGGGTTATCCATAATTATTTCCTGACTAGAGATGGGTAAAAAAAGCTGGATCAGTTTTTTTTTAACTGTTTCACAATTGAAACTGTTTCGCATCGAAACAGTGACGTGAAATAACCTGTTACAACTGTTCCAAAGAGTGTTATATTGCTCCAGTGATCAGTTAAACGTTCCACATGGTTCCAAGAAATTAACAGTTCAATTTCTAAACAGTTTTCGTTTTCTTTGCTGTCTGCAAAGACCACGTGTAGCACTATCATCGACCTCCAATCGAAAGTAGATGTATAATAAATTATGTTCCGCATGCCTTCGTGCAACAGTAGCCTATGTAGGATTGCACAATTTAATTGTACGAATCAAATTCCCTAATAAATCTGATTTTGATTATTAGCTTGACTCTTCAACACGTCGGCTCGACAGTGGCCTATTGTGCACCCCGAATTATGGGATGAATGAGAATGAGGTGTACCAGTTCATCGGCTGCATGAAACCCCTGACTCTCTCACCCAATGGGGCCTTAAGTTAATAACGTCAAGGTGACCAGCACCTTCGGAAGTGCTCTTAAGGCATGAATCCAGGCAGAGATGTTTCGAAAGGCTCAGAACCCAGAGACGGTTTCGAAGAGGACGCCCCTCCTGCAAGCAGACGAAGACATGCGCCATGATCTGAAATGCCTATGCAATGATATGATGGAGATGAATGATATGATATGAAATCTAAATTCTTTTTCTACAGCGAAGAGAAAAGGAAATGGACCGTGGAAATGAATTTTCCAACCCGGTAACTGTGGAAAACTACGGAAAAACCAGTCAGGTTGGTCGGTCCGGGGATTTGAATCGCGGACCTCCCGAATACGAGTCCCGTGCTTAATGCGAGAGGCACCTCGGTCGGTTTGTAATAATAATAATTGTATACGTAATTCTCATACTAGACTTATATCCTCTTCCCTTGAGGGTCCTCCCCTTTTTACCGCTATTCCAATCTAGAATTCTTCGTCTTTTATCATTTACTATTTCCCCTTACTTTTTTCTTCCTATTTAGTCAGTTATAGGCCTACTCATGCCCCTTGCTAAGAGGGATGAAATTACAGGAGAATGTAGAAAGTTACACAATGCGGAACTTCACGCATTGTATTCTTCACCTGACATAATTAGGAACATTAAATCCAGACTTTCGAGATGGGCAGAGCATGAATGAGCGAATCCAGAAATGTATATAGAGTGTTAGTTGGGAGACCGGAGGGAAAAAGACGTTTGGGGAAGTCGAGACATAGATGGGAGGATAACATTAAAATGGATATGAGGGAGGTGGGATATGATGATAGAGACTGGATAGGAACCGACTGCGAGTTTATGTAAGAGCGGCAATGAACCTGCGAGGTCCTTAAAAGGCGTAAGTAATTATACTCATGCCCCTTAACCTTTAAACCTTATACTCTCTACTTTAGTCCTTCTCCTAATACTATTCTATATACCTACTGTCAATTCTACCATACAATTTCCTAGCACATTTAATCATTCCTATTCAATATCTACATACTAATTGTTCTATTGTCGATACTTACCCTAGCAATCACTTTTATACACTCTCCATCTTTAGTTTTTACCTATTTCTTCATTCACCTGTTCATCTTCCTTTCTTATCGTCTATCATTCCCTCCTTGCTTATTATTATATACTTATCAACCTTAGTTTATTGTTTCTATACCCATCTCACTTCACTATTTCCACTTTTCACTCACTTGTCACTTTCCTCTCTGTGCTTATTCTATCACTTTTGACATCCCTGACTTGTTTGCACTCAGTTTTTCTCATTCCCTTCCATCGCTACTTCCACAGCACTTAGTATACTGTTCTCAATATTCTCACTCTTTTTCATTGCCACATCAAAAGCACTTAGCTCTCATTATCCCTAATATTCACTTTAGTTAATTCTCCTACTTTTCAAACCTTGTTGTTATGTAATACAGTATATCTATGAATGTAATGTTGTTCCATTTACATCGTGAATTGGATCTTTTGTCTCAACGAAGTTACATTTTAACAAAGAATTTCAAACACTTGAGATCAACATGCCAGAGCCACAACGAGATTTCCGAAATTCTTCATTCAAACGTTGCTGATTAAATGGGATAAATGATCAGCGAACTAACGTTTTCATAAACAAGTGTTAGGGATATGATATGATATGAATCCCGTACAAGTAACCTGTCGATAGCCGGGGCTAGTGTAGCACGCTCGTAGCGCGGGCTAGGAAAATGTCTATGAATAGCACCCAGAAATTAAACCCTGCCTAGCAGTGGCCTATGACATTAGCTCGATATGAAGTGATAAAGTGTTGCTGAGTCCCGACCCCTTCAAATTCATTAACGCCGCGCTATTATTCAGAACCTCAACAATACTCAGTGCAGAATCAAACATTTCAAAAAGCCAGCTACAAGAGTATTATTATTATTATCATTATTATTATTATTATTATTATTATTATTAATTAATTAATTGATTTTTTGTTAATGGCAAGTACTTGATTGTTCGTCATTCACCCACATGAAGCCAGTCGTGTAGATCAATTTGCCAACAGAGACGTTTCCTAGAGTGTGCCATGGGAGGCTGGTCTACGTTACACTCGCGATGAGATGAGGTGATAGAGATTTGTTGAGATGCTACAGGGGAGCCGGATCCCGGAGAAAACCTGTGTGTTATTGGAGGTATGCCGGGATCGAACCCGGGTCCACAGGTTTATAAGTCCAGCGGCACCGCCAGACAATTATGAATTAGCTTATACGAATGTTATAATACAATAAAGAAATGCCAACACTCTTAACCTTTGTTCCTCTCTCAAACAGAGAGTCCAAGTTTCACAACCATAAAGAACAAACGGTAATATAACTGTTTATAAATTCTGTCAATTCTTTCGAGAGCAGACTGGATGATAAAATCTTCTCAACCGGATAATAACAAACATTTCCCATATTTATTCTGCGTTTAATTTCCTCTCGAGTATCATATTTGTTACTGTTGCTTCAAGATTCTTTTCAAAGGATAAATTTCCCATTTTTATATTTCCATTTCGTACTATGTTTTGGTCACGAGACACAATCATATACTTTGTTTTTTCGGGGTTTACTTCCAAACCTATCTTTTTACTTGCTTCAAGTAAAAAAATTGCTGTGTTTTTCCTAATATTTTGTGGATTTTCTCCTAACATATTCACGTCTTCCGCATAAATAAGCAGTTGAAGTAAGCCGTTCAATTCCAAGCCCACCTCGTTTTCCTGGACTTTCCTAATGGCATTTTCTAGGGCAAAGTTAAAAAGTAAAGGTAATAGTGCATCTCCTTGCTTTAGCCCGCGTGAATTTGAAAAATCATTAGAAAGAAACAGGCCTATACGAACTCTGCTGTACGTTTCAGTGAGACACATTTTAATTAATCGAACTAGTTTCTTGGAAATATTAAATTCAATAAGAATATTATATAAAACTTCTCTCTTAACTCAGGTATATGCCTGTTTGGAATCTACGAATAACTGATGTACTATGCCGGTACACTTCCATTTTTCTTCAATATTTTTCGAATACAAAAAAAAAAAAAGATTCATAGTCGATCTACTATGTCTAAAAACTACTAATTGATGACTCCCAATAATTTCATCAACATAAGAAGTTAATCTTCTCAAAAGAATATTGAACAAAATTTTGTATGACGTGAATAAAAGTGATATTCCTCGAAAGTTACTTGGGTACAATTATGAACTCCTTCCATTGCTCGGGTACAATTTTCTTTTTCCCAAATAGCATGTACAAGTTTATAAATTTCACTAGATATTGCGTTTCTATCCTCTTGTATTAATTCTGCTGGAATTTGATCGATACCTGGAGACTTGTACTTTTTCAGCTTTTCTATCGCAATTTCGACTTCAGTGAGTGTGGGTTCGGGTGTGAATGGCTGAGAAGTTTGTATTTATAAGCGAAACACTGTAAGTCAAAATATTAGCTCTATGAAAAAGGCGTTTTGAAAGCTCTTAACATAACTGAATCCTCAAAATATTATTTTTAGTAAGTTGTTTCTCTTTATATGTATTTAATTTTCCATTTCTAAGTTTATACACATAGCCTACATTATGTACGTTTTTTTCCTCAGAAGTAATATTTTTGACTTAATATGTTTTGTTATTAGAGAAGAAAAATCCGCTCCGGCGCCGAGGATCGAACCCGGGTTCTTGATTCTACGTACCAAGCGCTCTAACCACTGAGCTACGCCGAAATTCAATCTCAGCACCGGATCGAACCCCTCTCCCCTAGAGTTTTTCCTTTTGTGGCTTTACTGCATGTTTGACACATAGTCTAGTCTATGTTGACGTATTATATTAAGTCAACTGCCATTATACAATTGAGTGACTTGGTGGTCGGGATTCCACAGTATATGCACTGTTGGGCGAAGAATCTATGTAAGGATTAATTTTTGATCCTACAAAATCTATCTGTTAAGGTAACAATAATAATTGTTCGATCATCGGCGCCGGAGCGAATTTTCTCTTTTACTAATAATTGTTACCATAACAGATAGATTCTGTAGGATGAAAAATTAATCTTTACCTAGATTAATTAATGTGTTTTGCTTGTAAACGACGATCTACTAGCCAACTGATATTGTTTGGAAGCTGTTCGCGCCTGCAGGACATATCTCTAGATGCGAGAAATGTACAGTAATTAGCTTTTAAATAGTGAGACATACAGTACATTCTGTCGTTAGATAGTCCTAATTGCGTCTGTCCTTTCCCACCAATGTTTCATGTTGCATTGTTTTCTTTGCTGTGATTATCCCACCAACTCAGAGATTGTAGTGTATGGTGATCCCCATTGACAAATTTCCTAGAAGTAGCTCAGTAGCTAACGCTTACCACCGACATGAACTTACCAATAGGTGCCTTTTTAATTTTTGAATTAAATATTGGTGACATCATTTATAATTTATTTTAAATTTAATGATGATTTTATGAGAGTAAAGGAAATAGTCTTTATTTAACGTTGTCGAGCTTAACTTGTATTGATCTGAACTTTAACGACTAAAAAAACGCCACTGGCTTTGATTGTGATGAATTATTCCTAATTGCTTCATGACGCTATAAATACATTGTCTTGTGTTGTCCATCGCTATGCAGTAAGAGCATGTCTGACCGTGAAACAAGCGGGCTCATATGCGAAACCTAACTGGGACAAGTTAACTGGCTACGTTTTTTTTTTTTTTCCGAGGTTGTTCCTCAACCAATTGAAGCGAAATTTTTGGGTTACTTTCAGACTCATTTTGCCATTATAATTAGACTTCCCTCTTTAATTACCATCGCAGTTTCTTTCTCAGATTTCGGGCTTGCATCCGAAGTAGAGAAGGTTACGGGCAGCAATCTAAATTTGACCCCGTGGTCATTAGTTGCTGGTGGTAGTGGACTCTCCCCTGTGGTTCAAGGTAGCTCGTGGACCGAGGTTGAGGGACCATGGTGATGCCTACTCAGAAAGGTAGAAGAGATCCTGCAGGCTGTAGAGAAGTTCGAAGGCGGCCCGCGGGAGAATCTGTAGCGCCGAAGACCTTAGGGCATGCACATCATTCCATTCCGGTTAGTAAAAGTTGGCCCACTCAAGTGGCCTACGTCAGAGGTAAAATGAAGACCAAAATTACATATTCTGTCAATTTTATACATTTATGTAAAGTATTAATAAAGGATATAGGCTACACATATACAACACATTATATTCATCACCACTCTTAAATTTCCATTTTTCTCTATTCAGTCCGTCATCCACCTCCAGTTCTCGCCTCCGTATCTCTCTTCATATTCTCGCTTTCATTAAATGAACTCCCACATTTTTCGTGTAGGATTTTACTGTATAGCGCTTCTGACCATTTGTGTGTTATTTCTTAAAGGAGTAATTTTTTTTTAATAGGCAAATTTTCCACATTATCATCACGTTATATTATCATTATATTTATGCCACTATGCAATTTCAAATTTTGATTTCGTCGGGATATTCGCAGTTAGTACGCTTTCACAGCTCAAAGTCGGCATTTTATGAACTTGATTTCAGAGTTATAATTCATAACCACAACACAGTAGGCCTACATGCCCTATAATATAATTGATGTTCTGGTCCGGTTTTTATTATCTTGAGTTTCTATTTATCTTACTATATAGGGTTTAGGTAGATTATTACTGCCATCCTTTTGTGCATTTTGGTTTCAGTTATTATATTCCGCCTGCCGTATTCTAAGACCAGTAAGGAAATTCTGCCTCTATATAAAAAGAAAATAAAAAATAATATAGGCCTATATATTAGTGAACCGCAAATCTTATCATTTATTGTCAGAGGGTTAATTTTTTAGGAATCCCTAACAGAATACTTTAATTAAATTTTACTCGATTTTGCTTACAGTTAGAGGAAAAATGTTTTCAATGAAATATTTAATAACGTATTTTAGGACGACTATTGTTTAATTTCCCAATATCCTCAGTCAGTTTAAGAGAACAGTGAATTCTGATACTGGATGATAGAACGAATTTTAGTTTTTTTCTTTAAATTATCAGAAATTTAATCCAAACAAATGTAAATTTTCGTTTCTCAGAGAAATTTTAAATTCTACGGAACCGTAACAACACTCTAAAAGGTCTGATACGTACTGTACAGCTACGTGCAACTCACATGTACGTTTTTCTTTTAAAGTGTTGGAAGAAGCAAATATAAATATAAAGAATTATGTTTAAAGACAGCATTGGAAATTTACTTTCTCTTATGCAAGTTTGCCAGTTAACTACTTTAAAAATTGAAGTGAGAGGCAAAATTGGCTGAAGCAAAATACTGTTTGCAACTTCTCTCTATACATTTAAAAGAGTAAAATTAAACAGTGCATCATATTCTGTATTTTTTCTAACGGCATTAAAAACAATCCACATGGCAATGACTTCCCACTCCCCTATTCAAAACACGTCCGATGAAGGGGTGTTCAGTTGAGCACCACAGGCTACTGTGCGTTCGGTCACTGATTACAATGTTGCAGGATGATACAGTTCATCGCATGTTTAAAATTACACATTTTTCTGGAAAACTACCCAAGACACAGCAAAATTGTACTTGTTTTGGTGCTTTTTACCAAAGAAATGATCTATAAAAAATTAAAGACATGACTTACGCTTCACTCAGTATAATATTGCTATCCCTAAGGTACAAGAAAAATAATCCCGTGAAATATTTTTGAAAGTCATTTTGAGAGTTGATTTCAGATAAGTTGAAATTTATATTAAATTATTTTTGTGGAGTTTCAGTCTAAAACTTATCGATCTATATTAATACAGAATTAATTTTCTGTCTTATTACATTAAAAATTATATTTCCACAAATATTTTCGACTTATTAAAAAGTCATCTTCAGGTGGAGAACACAATAAATGGCACATTGAACACAGGTGTTGTACATATGTTCATATTATAAAATTGAACATATATAAAAACATTATAAAATTATATGTGAATACTGGAGTGGTTCTGAGTCATTTTAGCTTACAATAAATAACATTAATAGAACTACCGCTGGCGGGCTTATGTGAGGGCGGCAATGAACCTTCGGGTTCCTTAAAAGCCATTTGTAAGTAAGTAAGTAAGTAAGTAAGTAAGTAAGTAAGAACTTGTAATATGTTAAAAATTAAATTAGTCTTATAATATAATAACCACACTTTAGTTGAGTCTATAAATGTTGTACAAACAATTTTAGGTCATGTTGTATGCATGTATTTGAAAAATTGCCAAGAAAAGTAGCATAGAGATCAGTCGTACAAAACACGTTATGATTTGTAATGAGACTACAAGCGAGATTTTTATCGAAATGAACTTGAAGCAACCAGCAAGAGTGTTCAGCGGTGATCAAAACAAGAACTGCAGTGATTACATACGACAGATAGCCTACGAAGTATGGGGACAGAGGAAAGGTACTACAACCAATGGTGGTTCCTACACTAACATCTTGATCAATCTCGCGCATAAAAATCTCAAGATTTGCTGTATCAGTAATGTCACTGCTGTCATCAAGAGCCAGTTAATAATATACTATTTTTTTGCTTCTTTTTTTAACCTTCTCTTTGAATATAATCAGGAATTTTCTAAATTGTTCTCTCGATTCTTGATCGAGAAATTCGTGGTTTTTCAAAATTAAAAACTTCTTATGGACAAGTTATTTAAGCTATTTTAATCATCACTCTTTTGAGAAATTCCGGTCTATTAAAAGGCTTTAGAGCACGAGATATTTGAAATTCTATTAGGTAACTGACTTTCTTACATTTATTTATGTCATCTTTCTCTTCCTGGCTATGATTTAAAACCTGTCAATTTCTACCGTGTAACAGTTCGTTGGCACATGATATTGAATCAGTTTTTCTACAGTATTATTATTAAATCAATAACTAATAAATAGTTACCTTCATCTAAAGATTAAGAAGGTTAACATTGACATAAAACCTAATTATTTATTCCTTCTAGGGAGAAGATCTAAAAATATCAATATTCATGCACGTGCAGAAGAATTATAGAAACATATACAGGGACATCATTTGATTTTTACTTCAATTTTTATTGTACCTGAGTTTTTGAATGTACTTCACTCCCACCCCTTCTACTAATGAAGTTCCAACTCCACACAGAACCAAGACCGCAGATAGTAAGCAGTACTGAATGAGTATAGTACGTTCCAGAAATATGTTCGCGTTTTCCAGCGACGAAAGGGCTTTCAATATTGAATCATATTTTCGCACAGGTACTGTCCGTTTGCCTCGTCGCATCCCGATTTATCCCACCTGCTTCTGCTCGCCCCTCTGTAATAGCTGGGCTGTCTTAGCTCTTTTCTGAAAACATTAATTTCTGTTTGGAACTGGACGTTTACGTAATATTATGCAGCTGTTTAATTTAACTTAAATAAAAGGGCCTCGTTAAGTAATTAACTGTCACGTGATTTCCGCCTTTTCTACAATCCTGCGCCATAACCACTTGGACGGACAGTAGATAGCATGTCTGAGTAATTTTATATTTTCGGGTCCGGCAGAAGTGAAGATTGAATTTACAGTACGTAGAGTAGGTACAGAATTATTTCAACGTGAGTTACTAGTACGAAGGACGAAACTGGCAATTGGAATTAGATGCAGTAGTCTATAGTGCGTTAATATGCACAAAAGAACTGAAGCCTGTATCGAAATGAACGGCCACCATTTTCGAACTTGTGTTTAAATATTCATATTATGATTATTTTTCAATTTAACTTCTTTCTCTATATTGTACGCTAATGTGCTGTAGACAGTATAATATACACTGCATAATGAATACGTTCGCATGGATACCTCAGTTCGTGAGTAAAAACACTTATTCTTAATACAGTACTGTACTTTGATTAAACAAAAACCTAATGAAAATTATGAAACTCAAAATTGCGATATTTCCTAGTTTACGTAAATGGATGAACTACTTTTCTTCCTTCCTATACCTAGTAGAGTGATTTGTTTGTGTTTTACGCCAGTATCATCGAACTACAGTCGTGGAAGGGGATAGCAAACTGTGTTTCCGGTTCTCTAAAGGTATAGACAGGTTAATATTAAAAATGTTAGTAAAAATAAAATGATGTCCCTGAGCTTAGTAGTCAGTAATAATAATAATAATAATAATAATAATAATAATAATAATAATAATAATAATAATAATAATATTAATACATTATTCAGCGTGGCAATTAATGTTTCTAAATACTCCTAATCATTACATTTTGTCCGACAGAACAACAAAAAAATTTACGAAACCACCTCTTACTGCTTTAGAGACAGAGTTTGTAGAGCGACATGATACCGCCACTGCTTGTCTTCAGTACGTGAATGAAACACAGCAATGTACAGGAAACTCCTCGTACCCGTTTGAATGTCTGTGATTACACGATGTAATCACGACACCCGCTTTGGTCACCGTTGGTGTAGGTGATCGCGGCATCCGACCCTACTACACAGTTGAGGTCTGTTGTTCAGTAAACATACAAAAACAAAACAGACCTGGGCGCTTGGAGTTGAGTGTTCTAACGGAAAAATTTGGTAGCGAGCACTTCATTAGGAAAGAACATGTATTTTATCATAAAGAAGAAGCAATTTTTCATTTAAAACACTTAAAATGTATACAGTCATTCATTGTATTGTGTAGAGACTTATAAAACACGGACTCATAATTTGTTTTATTTTAAGTTTGTGCTGACATTTGTTTTTTCACTTGTTAATTCCAGCCTTTAATTAAATCTAAAGTATCTTAATGCGTTTTACTTATTGTAAAACTCAGAGGTAGACAAATTCCGGGCAGTATGTTACCATGGTAAGTGAAAATTTTTATGTAGTGTCTGAATTATTTATTGAGTTCAATTGTTTTAAGACTTTGATTTATTTTATGTCACCACAACTAATACATAATGTTAACAAAAGCGATTTTTAGAAGAAATTCGAATGTGCTTCTTACATTAATATTGTTACATTTGTTACGCACCTCAAGATATTGTCACTACATAGCTTTAGTGGAGAGCACAAAGCGTCTCTGAGAGCGTGTGTGTGCACTGCAATGATATTTAATATTGTTTAATATATTTCAGTAAATATATCCTCTGAGCTGAAATGGTTTTCTCATGGAATGTTTGGGCAAAATGTGTTGATTCCTGAAAATAAGGCATTGGTTCCTTAAAAATTTTATTTATGTCGAAACGTGGTAAAAAATATCTTTTATTGAAAATAAACTGCCTTTAAATAAATGCGACTTTATTGTCGTTATTAAATACAAGTAGTATCCTGTACACGAGTGCTATTCCCGTTCTTCACCGACTTACATACACACAGGTACACGATTAGATGTAAACACACAGTACCGTGGTGTGGAGGGAGAGACCGCAGCTTGAACTGTTGACTCGCAACATGCTGTTCATACCAAGCGAAGTTATACCAGTATGATCGACATACACCTAACTTCTATTCAAAGTAACCAAACGCAGAAATCTCTGATTGAGGTTCTGGCTGATATGTTATCTATTACCAGGTGTACATCTCATTAGACGATGTGTCATAGGAAAAACAATTGTTTCTATACATCTGAAGTCTGATTATTGTAATATGTAGCTAATCGGCGATGTTTGCAATGGAGAGGGAAAGGAACTGGCCACCCTACCTCATTATCTCCTGGCCTAGTTGCCTCATAAGGGATGCCTTATTGGTATCACTTGTGAGGTTCAGACCTGTCTTCGGACAGTTGAATAAACAACAACAAACGCGGAACTCTAGGTATAACAGTATGGCTGATGTTTTGTCTATGCTCTGAAATAGTATATAGATAGATGGATTTATTGAGCAATATTATACATACAGATGTACTATATTATCAGAATTTTCTCTTAAATCCAATGCATGTATTTTCTGACTGTACGTGCTGTGTAAAACAAGTCCTACTTTGTAGGTTTACCACCCTCACCTATGATTAGATCCAACCACTCTCTTAAAAAACACACAGATTAAAATGAAAATGGCACAAAGAAAACATATTATATATCCTAACCTAAAACAGACATAAAAGTGTGTAATTGAGTAGTTACCATTATCCCTTCGTCAATTCGCATAACGAATTTCAAGAGCTGAAATTCTAATCTGTCTCGCCTTCAAGAGGAACAATCCAGTCTTTTGTTCGCATACTCTATTTCCCATGAGGCCAAGACATGCAAGGGAACTCATTCTTAGTATCGAGAGTGGTAGATATTTTCTCCGGATATGTTGCGATTCGACACACTGCAATAAAATATGTCTCCAGGAGTCCTTTTCCCCACAGTGGACAAAGGCGCTCTTCTTCCTGAAATAGTAACTGAATGCAGACTACTTGTACTAGCAGTGGCGCAACAAAATTGAGTGTTCAATTCGGCAACTTCGATCAAATGTGATAAAAGATAGCTTTACTGATGAGATTTTGAATAAGAATCTTTTTTTCCGATGTGCAAGTAGAAGTTATTTTGTATTTAATTTGGTAGCAATGTCTGTTTCTTTAAACAAATTATAAAGCATATGAAACAGAGAAGATACACAGCTTTGTCGGTCTCGGTAGCGTAGTCGGTATAGCGCTGGCCTTGTGTGCTCGAGGTTGCGGGTTCGATACCGGCCCAGTCGATGCATTTAAGTGTCTTTAAATGCGGCAGGTTCATGTCAGTAGATTTACTGGCATGAGAAAGAACTCCTGCGGGACAAAATTTCGGCATACCGGTGACGCTGATATAACCTCTGCAGTTGCGAGCGTCGTTAAATAAACCATAACTTAAATTTTTTACACAGCTTTAACGTTGTCTGTAAATCACGGGCATCAATTATCCCATGTCTTATGTGAAAACTGGTGTAGTAGTAGTAGTGGTGGTGGTGGTGGTGGTGGTGGTGGTGGTGGTGGTGGTGGTGGTGGTGGTGGTAGTAGGTTTATTTTGCCTGGCAGAGTTAAGGCCATGAGACCTTCTCTTCCACTCAACCAGGTTTCAATAATATACATGAAATACAAAATTATATTACAAAACAACACAAAAGAAAATACCTTAGAAATTACATAAAATATACTAGAAAATTACAATAGTCAAGATCAGTTACATAATGTAAAATTACAAATAGTCAAGATCGGTTACATAATATATAAAATAAAGTAGAAAATTACACATAATCAAAATCAGTTACATAACATAAGGGGAATATACACATTCACACACAGTGATGTAGTGCCATCGAAAAATTAATGGGAGTTTCACTGTATGTTAGCCAAATAAAAGCAATCCCGAAAAATGTGTTTAATGGTGTGAGAACTTTTCCATCACGAGGTGGTATTAGACGATACATACTGGTAGCGTTCGAATCCCAGTCGGGGCAAGTTACCTGGTTGAGGTTTTTTCCCGGATTTTCTCTCAACCCAATACGAGCAAATGCTGGGTAACTTTCGGTGCTGGACCCCGGACTCATTTCACCGGCATTATCATCTTCATTTCATTCAGACCCTAAATAACCTGAGATGTTGATAAAACGTCGTAAAATAACCGAATAAAGATACTGGTAGCAACTGTAAACAGAACGTACTAAGAAGAACAAAATTAAGTGAAAGTTGGTAGTAAGGACGAACACATGAGCAAAATGTTATACATACCGCGACTAATGCAAAACCTAATGTCGTGGTGGAATAAGAAACTTTTGTTTACAAACTTGGTAAATCTCACATTCCCGTATAACATAAATAACACGTATTCAAACCTCGGGCCGACGGGCACATTGCTAGAAATGGGGCAGGAGTTGAATTATGGGGTAGGAAAGGTGAATGTCCCGGGTGTCCGCAGGGTTGATGGCGAGGGCGTCGCGACGTGGGGGGTAGGATACACGTGGCGCGACTCACACCCGCATCTTGGCCTGGCGTTCGATCGCGCTGTGTGCGGGGTGGGTATTTATATCGATCTAGAGACTGGCTTGCAAGGTAGTATAACATTCTGTTCCACCCTCTCTCGTGAGAGTCTATCTCTGCTTTGCACGTGCGGGAGTCAAAGTTGAATAAAATGTTTATGTGCATAAGTAATCAAGACTTCAGTGGCTTTTGTTATGTCGCATGCACTTACAAGCAATAACATATGTCATGTATTTAAATTTGAATTGCCACCATCTGTTATTGCGACAAATATCTACACTAAATTTATTATTATCAAACATAAATATTATTCTCCAGAATAGATACATTTAACCCCACATTACTGCTGCATTTTGAACTCACTTGTCCGCGCAGTGTTATATTGATTTTAATACGACAATTGTACATATCTGTTTCAGCAACATAATAGAGTCCCGATTATCCGGACTATACGGACCGAGGGCAATTCGGATAAGAAAAAGATCCGGATAATGATATGGGTGAGAGCGCTATGTAGGTTTTGATCCTGTAATGTTAAAGGGACAAAGGTCGAACCCAGTAATGTAGAAAGACGTTACATACATGTACATAATAAACGAGTTTAATACGGTACAGTACGGTATGTAATTGACTTTTAAAAACCTTGTTATTGTTCAGTACTGTTTATACGTACACTATTGTAATAAAAAAAAGCGATCCGAATAACACGGAAGTCTGTATAATCGAAGTCCGTATAATCGGGACACTACTATATATGGTTGATCCCCTTTTGTGGGATGTCATATTATTATTATTATTATTATTATTATTATTATTATTATAACAATATAAGTATCTAAAACATACTGAGATTTTTGGCTGTTGAGTGCACAATAATTCCGATCAAGTCTCTATCCACAAACAATTATCAACTAATTCTTATTCTGGAAAATACGGAAACTTTCTTCTTCTTGCATATTTTCTTGGTGAGAATTTAGTAGCCTATAATATTAGGAGTACAGTAGAACTTCTATTATCCGTAGTAAAGAAGGAGGTGAATAGGCTAATAATTACACTTTCATAATTTTCTCCATAGTCTTGTATTTAACACTCTTGGTAGTGGATCAGCAGTTCATTGATTTACATCTGATTGTTAACGACGAGTTTTTAAAGGCCAAGGAAACTCCTTGTAATGGCTGTCTATATTAATAGTGAAGGTCTCGTGTTATAGGTTTACATACTTTATACACCCAATCTCCTATTCAGATGCGAGACGAGCTACAATTTCTCTTTCCCCAAACCACTCAATTATTTCCATTTTTTTTTTCGATACTTAGCACAACAAGATTTCTTTTGACACTCGTAGAAGACATTTTAAGTAGAAATTATACAGTACGACAATTAGAACAGTAGTCAAGGCTTGTAATAGCACACTCTAGAAAAAATAACATACTAATACAGTACTTCATATATTTCTGTACAAAAAAAAAAGCAAGAGAAAGATAGACGAATAATCCACCAATCGGTTAATAGAGTGATGGATAATCGAGATTCTACTGGTTCAAAATATCTCAAAGCACATTACTATAAGCATATTTCAGTATAGAATAATATATAACAGAAAATGAGAATACATTATGGAAATACGAGACGGATTTACATCTAGATTGCAGGCATAAATTATTCATTCCAAAACAAGGACTGAAACAATTATTTGACATAAACCATTTTAACTTTTTATAATTTAGGAACTTAGGCATTTTATTTATTCTAATTTTATTTTCTTATAATTTCTTCGGGTATTCTAATTTTGTCGTTCCCTGCGGATGAAATTTAAAAAATGCCAATGGATGCATAACTTAAGAAGGAAAATAAAATGAAATGTTACCCATTTTATTCCTATCGCCTAGGTGTTATATGCAGAAAGGATCAACTTGGTTTGCACCCTCCTTACACACAAAGTCACACACAGAAACAAAATTATGATTTTCCTCCTGAAGGAAAGAAAACTGTGAGAGTAGCCGGGCGCAGTGAGACAGTGAGGCGTACCGGTTTTATATGGGACACTCTGTAGTACACAAATAATAGTTTCGACTGTATGATCCCTTTTTCTTGTTTTGTGCTCAATTATTAAATTTAAAATGGCCCATTTAGAAAATCCATCACATAGAGAGTGTTTACTTGCTAATGATATGCGTTAAAAATAACCGCCTGTGAAACAGAAAACGGTTTCAGAAAAGTTTCCCCGGTGCTAACGGTCCAAGTATTAAAATGATTCATGACTTCCTTACATTGTGTAAGACTGAAAGTATTAGCGGTAAAGGTCGCCAGACAAAAGATTGTGTCCATACCGAGGAAACCTTGATTGCCACTTCGTATCGCTAGGGAAATTTCTCGTCGTCTCTTGGTTCCGTGCGAAACGCTTCTGGAAGATATTGAAGTTATAACCGCACAAAATTGTCTTAGTGCAAGCACTCCAAGAAATTCAGACTCCTCCGAGAAGTGGTCACTTATGAAGTCAAAATATATTGTGATACGGCATTAAGTAGCGGGAGAATAATAGATACACCTAAGAAGATAGCACCGTAAAATACGCGACATGTCTTTCCTCTGTTTTTTTGCGACCTATCGAAGGAAGAGCATAATGTGAACTTTTCCAAACAAGTTTCTACCCACCATATACATCCAATCTTTTCATTCAGGCAATTTATGGATTTTAATATTTAAGGATTAGGGTTAGTATTAGTAGGCTAATTGGATGTTACTTTTATGTCTGTGAAACTTTAATAGATGAATTGTACAAAAAAATCTATATATCCTAGAATTGAAAATTTAACATCCGACAAATCATCGCCTCTTTACCTTAAAAGTAACTGCAGCGAATGAGTAGACACGTGCCAAAATGTGTTAAAAAAGGTACAGTAACCGAATTTTATACTTATATTAATAAGTACGGTAAATAACAAAATTGATGTGAGAAATGAATCCAATAAAAGAAAGAAAATGCTTAGTCCCCTATAAAATTGTCAGATGCAAAGCTGAAGGAGACAGTAAATAAGCAATGGGTTCAATGAAGGATGAACGAATGAAAGAATAAATGAATATTTTGATTCATATTTAATGGCAATATTATTGAATCTTTGTAGTCACTTAAAGGAGAAAATTTTCAGAAATTCGTATTTTGATCAAAGAAATAAGAAAGCATAGCTTAAATAAATTCCAAACTTCCTGGATTATCTCGGCATATTGTAAAAGTCGTTGTATACGGGAAGAATGGTAATAGATAATTGTAGACCCTTATTAAAAAAAACAGAATATAGGATTTATGACAACTATCGAAGAATTAACTTGCTTATATTGAAATAACACGACTAATCATTGTAATTACTAAAATATATCTAGTAAAAGATCCATCAGAAATTAAATTTATGGAAAATCAAGCATAATATATTGAATGCAATTCTACTAATTTGAGGTTTATATAAAAACTTTCTCTTTGGAACATAGTATGTCTTGGTTTACAATGATTCAGGCAACCATATAAGGGAGTGATTCGACGAACTGCAGATCTATTTACCGCCAAGCTTTGCCTATGTTGCACCATGAGGCCATCATTATCTGATTAGGATAATGATGATGATGATAATGATGGTTAATTGAATCATGTTAGAATAGTGGGAGAGAGAAAGGAAGTATCGCACGAAAAACTGCCACAAAATAGCCTTTTTTGCAAGAAATTTCACTTGACCCCGCAATTTGAATCCAAGTCATTGGAGGTGTAAGATGATGCTTTATCCATTGGGCTAACGGTGCGCCGTATTAAGCAAAAAATAAAGACAATGTGAAAAAGAGTAAATTTAATAGTTTCTAAAACTATGGTTTTATTTAACCTATAACTGTGGCAGTGAATATTTGATATTAAGAGAAGAATTATTTTAATATTTCATTTTTAATTCCTTAAAAATAAAAAAAATTAAAATCATCGAACCAGGATAAATCCAAAATAAATTGGGAAAATATGGCCGACAGTAACTGATAGAAAAAATAACAACGGTAATATCTTTACAAAGACAAACAGAATAGCCTACCTAATAAATGGAGAACTAACCCACAATCCCGTTGTTTAAAAGAGGGAGCAAATGCAGCTGGACGATTATAGAAGATTTCATTATCTTGGTAGGGTCTACCAAGTTAAAACTAACAATTTAAGTTAATACCAACAAAATTAATACAGTCATCAGACTTTCGGAAGGAGAATAAAGCTTTAGAGTTGGCAGTTCGTTTATGTATGCTGTATTTATATTAGCTCCCTGCATTCTCATGAAAACGACCGACGGAAACTCACCAATACGTCTTCGGTTGTGAAGAAGACAGCCGGGTAATGATTCACTCGAGGGCATGGATTCGATTATAACCGACCGGTTGAAGCGTTTACTTCGTCGGTCGTGAACGTTCGAGGTTGTTGTATTGCAATTACATCACCTTTTAATGCCTGATTTCAAAACTACCTATCTAGGAATGTTACGATTTTTATTTTATTTCAGTCAGCACAAAAAAGCAGGAAGTATTTGAACATTTAAATAAAGAAACATAATGTTTAAATAACGCAATTCACTAAATAAAATGATGCTTTATATTATCAGTAATGTTATTGTCATCCTTCTTGTCAAACTCATTATATCAGTAATGAAAATGTTTAATGTATAGCTTAGTAAAAATGTAATTGCTTAAAAAGAACATATATTATGTAATGCGCCCCAAATTTCTTCAAAATCAGGCATAATATATCTCACTCATAGTATTTAATAAAGATAAATCAAATATATACCTGTTTTTTTTCTGAAGATGGGACATGACATTAGTGATGCAATCGGAAAAACGACTGAATATTATCACATAGCATGGGAGGCCTGATGCTTTGGTAACAGCAGCTGAGTTTCCAAAGTTACAACTCCCACATAGTGAGTGCTCAATAGCTCTCTTGCCTCCATTTGTTGTGCACACAATGTTAACTATAATCTACGTTTCATGTTTCATCCTATGTCGATTTTTATCGACGAATGTTTTAACGTCAGCTATGTAGCGTGCATCAGTTGATCGTGTGGTCGCCAAAATTGGCATAGTTCCAAGTACGGCCGCTTAACTGTCATGTCCCATCTTTCAAAAAAAGCAGGTATACATTTTCACTTTACTTAAAATTTTTACAATAGTATATTAAGATATGCTTTTTTCCGGAGGAGGACCCGCAGCCTTAGGTTTATTGTGCAAACTCCTTATGTTGGAATGATTGAAGTCCATTTAGCATCGCTCTTCAAGCGCATGATTATATCGATTCAGCCATAGCATCCAGTTCTGACTGAAGACCTGCCTGTGATGTTGTTCTGCAGCCTCCTCAGATCGATGGCATCTATTCGAAATCCATGTGCCTGAATTTGCTGCATCCTCAACCAGAGAGACATGCCGCCGTCGATTCCACGACTTTGTTTCTTGTTTTAATTAATGTATCTACTTTTGGCCGATGACATTACGAATACAATAGTGTTGCAAAATATTATTACTGTTCAACTAGAAGATAAAGACCAACATCTGACGCCCTGTATACCTAATAGATTTAGGCGATAGGACATCAGGTAGTTTAACATTTACATAGTGCATACTGTTAACGCATTGATCGGAAACAGTTTGAAACGACCAAGACCGATCGGTTGATCGTGGTGCTTCGGTTGGGTGTTTTGTTTTCATGCAGAGTCAGTATACGCACAGCCAGCCTGTTGCATATAGCAACTGACCGCACGTAATGTCATGACCCTCGATCGGTTGTTTTTATTGGAGTGCAGACCTCTAATTTATATTTAGACAAATAGTATAAAAATCAGTAGAGTATAACAATCCAGAAAACTCGTACTTCATTGATATGATGATATGATATGTTTATTCCACCAGCTTACATCGGTCATGATTGCCATTCACATTTCTGCATACAGTGCCATCACTCCCCTGGATACATAATATTCTGCTTACGTTTTTTTAAACGTCCAGCTATTACATATAAATGACCCTGATCACTTTTTCATTATGTCACTCACCTCTGTTTCCCTCCCTTCTTTTTCTATTTACCCTTCCCTTTCCTAGTTATCTATCTTATTCTAACTAATCTCATTTAACTAAACAACTTCTCTCAACTTCTTATTACTTGTTCCCAACATGTTTACATTAGTTGAACTCTTTCATAGTTGTTAACTTATTTATTCACTTGAATCACTAACGTTCACTGACCACTTATTCCCATTAATCTACTCTGTATACTTTCAGACGAAGTAGTTTCTACAGTTTCATTACATTTCCATTCCCACTTTATTATATTTGTATCACTACTTACTTATTATTACCCTCTGGTTATTAATTGTACCTTTTCTTTTTCACTATTATTCCCTTGCCTTACCGTCTTTTCTGTCACTATCACTCTTTTCACTTTATCACTTTCCTAAGTTTTGTCACTCATGCACCAACCTCTTAAGTTATAACTTTTCTGTCCCTTACATCTTCACACTGACATACTTCTATTCGGTGTCGCTGATGTTACTTCATCCCTTCCAGTTCTTGCAGAATCTTCACTTTTTATCTTAATATCTTCTTCATCTCTCGATCCCTTTTGTAATTGCTGACCCATATTTGTTCTTCTAGCTGGATTCACTGCATTCTTTTTGCTGTTCTCAGCTCCTGTACGCTGTCCTGTTCTCCCCTGTCTACCTGAAGCCGTCACCATTATTTTAGTGCAAGCCTCCTGTTTCTTCCTCAATCGCTTGTTGAATCCTCGTCTGCTGCTGTTGCTGCGCTATGCATTACTCTGGTCGCTGGTCTCCCTTCCTGGTTCATGTGATTCGCTGACTGATTCATTCCATCGCTTGTTATTTTTTCCTGTGTGATGACCCCTCCCCCTTCTAATTTTTCAAATAGTTCTCCTATCGTATGTTTTACTATAATGTTCCTTATCTCCTCATTCATTGTCCCTATCCCTGTATGGTTCAAAATTTCCAAACAGAATTCCACATCAAACATCTCCCCATTTATCTTTAATTTGTCTCCGTATAGTCTAGCGAAATGACTATTTTTCCTTGCAGCCTACATAAAAGGAATCAATATTTCGTACTTCATTATTTTGTAGAAGACTCTTGATTTTATTGAGTTGAAATATATTATTAACTTGAATTATAATAAAGTAATTCCCATTGATATCATAGAAGACATTGAGAACATAATAATATTGGGAATAACGTACAAGTTAAAGTGACTGGACTTTTAACAATACCTGTAAATAATGCTATACGGCATTGGGATTCGTTAAGTCCATTATTGTTTAAGATAATAGAGAACAAAGTTATAACAAGAGTACGAGAACGTAAAGTATACAAAATGGGAAATCGAAAAATAAAAATTATATGTTATGCTGATGGCGCTGTCCTTATAGCGGAAAAAGAAGACGGTCTGCAAAGAATTTTACGCAATACTAAAAAAAAAAAAAACATTAATTTACTATGATGATTCCACTGACAAAAACGACGAAATGCATGACAACCTGGCCACATAAGAGAAAGGAACGTTGGGACCACCACGTTGAAAGAATGGGAGATGAGATGACTGTAGAAATAATGAGAGTTGGAGTAACAATGGGAAGGAGCTCGGGACGCCCGAGGAGGAGATGGAGGGCACCTTAGAAGCCTAAGAGGAACCAGTTGAATGTGGAACAGGAAAATACCTAATTAGGAGGAATGAAAAAGAAGAAAATTATACAAAATATGAACTGAGTTACCGAATTAAGACTTTTTAAATCTGTAGCGGTTACATAATCTTTCTTCAAATAACTCTAGTGCATTCTTTTCTCCGTTCTTAATTTTCTGATTTCGATATTTATGATTTTATCTCTGTGCCATTTCCTAGTAGCCGTCCTCACAAAATCCATCTTTTTTTTTATTGTGCTAAAGCAGCATGTTCCGTTGCGTACAAGTGTTGCAATACTACATGCTATGTTTACGTTGCATATACTGTATGTATAGTTCACCGTTCATAGTTCAGCCATTTAACAGTACACTATTGAAATAGAGAGAGTCAATTTGAAATATACATTACAATCCACAAATTAAAATAAATAAATTTAATCTACTTTATGCAATGGATGTTCAACTAGCCAATTATAAAACTTATGCTTAAGTGCATTATAGCTAAGACAATGTTTTACAAGTGTTGGAATATTACATCTATGTTTACATTACATAAATGTATTCAAATTCAAATTCAAATAGTTGGCTGGATAGCTAATGCACAAAATAACCGAAAATTATAGTAACAAATTTTGTTTAGATACCGCAGAAACAACATTTACAATTCCGCACAATTAATCTGATAACGTAATACCAAATTTATTCTAACCCATTCTGTACATATGGCGCTGATGGATGTGTGTTCGATGTTCGGTTTAGATGGCACTGAACAGAGGCGGGGGTTCGATGTCTCCATAACCACAGTTGAAAGGAAGTGTTGCTAGTGTTGAAGTGCTGGCTGTGATAGGAAGTGAATTTGAAGTGAAATGTCATTTATAAGAACGGTCACAAATCGTGGCGTGGAATGCATTGTTAAGGACAATTTAAAAATAGAAAACAGCGTAAAATGAGAACGGAAAATATTTCGTGGAGATGCACGGAAAAGAAGTGTACTGCAATTTTATAGACTAATGCAGAAGTTAGTGAAATAGTTTATACAAGAGACTTGCATGGTCACGAAAATAAAAGCGCTAGGGTTATTGAAGCACATATTTTACGGGCAAATTGTAAAAGAAAAACGTGTGAAGACATTACTTTACAACCCAGTAAAATAATACGAACAGAATTATCGAGGTCAGATACTTTTAATGTAGCCTACAGAGAATGGAGACAGTCAAACTTAGATTAGCATTGTACAGAGCCCGGAGGAAACTGATGCCACTCACCCTCGCAATGTAAATGAGTCATTAAAACAGTTAAACAGTTAAAATATTTTAAAAAATCGAGGCGAAAGGTTCTGTTTTGTAGATATAAAAAATAAGGCAGTAATTTTTACTTGTGAGCGAAATTTACGGTTTCTGTGTAGTAATGCGTGTAATATATTAGCGGATGGAAAATTCTACGTTTCACCAAAACACTTTCATTACGTTTATACTATACATAAATATACTGCACTGGGGTACGTTCAAGTTGCTTTTTTTACCTTTATCGAAAACTGTATCAGCTTACGAATGCATGTAGAAGCGTATTCCTGATTTGTGAAATAATGATTTTAATCCTGAAACCATCATTTTAGATTTTGAAGTTGCTGCTCATAATGCAATCAAAAAAAGTGTTTCCTAACATAACAATTAAAGGCTGCATTTTTCATTTAGGCTAGACGTTGTATAGGAAGATACTCGACCTGGGACTTCGCTTTGAATATACCAATCCTAATTTCGGAGTAAGTTCCTGAAATATATGTCCGGTTTAAAATATGTACCTCTATGCACAGTAGGGGATGCGTTTGTTGAGTTGCATAGCATTGCTCCTAATCACAATCAGTTAACGAGATTCCTAGACTATGTACCTGAAAACTATATAAGTGAAGATGCTAAATTCTCTCCTAAATTGTGGGCCAGTGTACCAACAGATAAAATCAGAACAACAAATGGGGCGGAATTGTTCCATCGTCATTTGAAACGACAATTTTACAAACCTCATCCATCCCTCTATTCATGAATTTACGGAAGTGCTAAAGCAACTGCAGAGTGAAACGTATCTTTCTTTCAACACAGCGCGTTATAACAGAGAAACAAACAGACGTGACCAAGATAATCATTGTGCTGCAACTGAACTATTGAGGAAATATCAAAGTGATGAATTATCATTACTGGAGTACTTAAAAAATTGCACTTCGGTTCCAGCCCATCATACTGTAGACAAACGGCATACCGAGGCAATCACTGGATAGTGTGCTTTAAAGGTAAGTTGTACATGTATTAATTTTATTTAATTATCTATTAATGTAGGGGCTTGAAATATTTTGCGAATTTGCAATCCGTCGTTTGGCGGGAAAGAATGTATGGAATTTTGCGGTTTAGCAGTACCTATTTGCGTCAAAGCAAGCCGCCGGTATAGTTCACAGTTCATAGTTCATGGTCATTTAACAATATACTGTTGCAATAGGCAGAGTCAAATTAAATTATACGTTACAAATCCACAGTTTAAAATAACATTATCTACTCTATGCAAGGGATTATCAACTAGCCGATTATAAAGATTATGTCGAAATATATTATAATACAATGTTATACTAGTGTTGCGATATTACATGCTATGTTTGCATTACATAAATATGTATAGTTCACCGTTCGTAGTTCATATTAATTTAATTTATGATAAACTGACTGATTGTAAAGCTTATGCTTAAGTGCATTATAAGACAATGTTGTACAAGTGTTGCAATATTACATGCTATGTTTACATTACATATACAGTATGTATAGTTCACAGCTCATATTTCATCGTCATTTAGCAATACATTATTGCAATAGATAGTCAAATTTAAATTATACAATAAAAATCCACGAATTAAAAATAAAAATTCATCTACTCTATACAATGGATGACCAACTAGTCGATTATGAAGCATATGCTTAAATATATTATAAGACAATGTTGTACAAATATTGCAATATTACATGTTATGTTTGCATTACATATATGTATAGTTCACAGTTCATAGTTCATAATTCATAGTCATTTAACAATCCATCCTTATTACTAGTAATGTGTTTCCTTTTCCGAATAATGCCCAATTTCTGCTCCATAAACTGTAACATAATATAGTAGAGCGTCTCGTTTAGGCACAGTAAAAACATAAACAAAGTACAGGTAACGTGTGGGGGGAGGACGAGCCGTACGATAAACACGAGGGATGCACAAGGTTTTAGTTACATTTATGGCGTAGCATTAATTGAAATTACATTTTCCATAAACACACAAAACAAAAGAACACAAATTGCATAACGTTATTGTATATACATTTTAACAAACAAGCAATTGTAACGTTGAAATAATTCAATACAACAAACCAAATTTTGCTGCTTATATGATGTTGCTTTCAAGCAGCATTTTTTACGGTCATGAATTTCATTCTCTATATGACTTACATAATATCACTGTCTTCTGTGGCCGAATTAACAAATCTACAGAATAATGGTCTGAAGTGACAACACTATTTCCTAACCATAATTATCCTTTCTCGGAGTTCAATTTATTCAGTTACGTCCTATCCAACATTCACCTTTGCTGCCTGTTGTTGTAGCTGGCAAGAAAACTCGTAGCAGAAGACGATGATTTATTCAGCCGCTTAATTTTCAGCGACGAAGCGACATTCCATACGAGTGGGAAAATTAACAAGCACAACTGTCGTGTTTAGGGTACACAGAAACCTCACAGAATCACTGAACATGAGCGTGATTCACCAAAGGTGAATGTTTTCTGCGCGTTGTCACAACGAAAACAGTGCGGACCTATCTTCTTCATTGAGGCTACTGTGAATGGACATTCATATCTGGACATGTTGTAGCAATGGTTGGTTAGACAAGATCTCGATGACGATTTCATCTTTCAGTAAGATGGGGCTCCGTCACATTTCCACAATGCAGTTCGTGCTTATCTGAATACGGAGATGTCTGATCGTTGGATATGACGTGCTGGAGTAAGGGACAGATGTTTCATGACATGGCCACCAAGGTCACCCGATATGACTGTATGTGACTTTTTCTATGGGGTATCTAAAGGACCGTGTGTTTGTACCGCCTTTGCCACGTGATTTACAGGAACTAAAAACCAGAATTCGAGAAGCTGCCGCCACGGTCACAGAGGATATGTTGAAAAGGGTATGGGAAGAGTTTGATTATCGTTTGGACATCTGCCGAGTCACTCGTGGTTCACATATTGAATCTCTGTAAGGCGTAAAACGAACTTTGAGAGTTTGATTTTAAACTGGCATGTGTTTGAAAGTGCTATCATTAGTAGTTTTTGTGTAATAAAATATTGAAAGTGTTACCGGACTTTTGATATGCCCTGTACATTGTAGTCGAATTTTATACGACTTCTTTAATAATTAGTATTTTTTCAAAACTGATAAAGCGTTTTGTTGCTATTTCTTAATTTTTCTAGGAGTTACCGATGTTGTTTTCACACTTCATAAATTGACAATAGCACACGTTGATTGTTATACAAACAAAAGAAAAAACAATGCTGTAATGATTACTTACCACACTGATGCGGTAAGTAAAACGATCACAAAAGGAACCTTTATTTCGGAAAATTAAACATGATGTACAGTTTATCCAGTTATTGAACGCCTGGTACGTGAAATAATATCTCTGCCATCATCAAATTATCACAAAACTATTCAATCAACTGCCATATTATTCCAAAGCATCCGAATTTAACAACCTGAATAAACATTGAATTAAACATTAACACCGAAACGAGATAAACTACATAGTATCCTAGCAACGACATGCAAATGTTTCTTATAGCAGTTACTTTTACATACGAAAGAAATTGATCTTTAATGTTTTAATTAATTTTAATATTTTCATTATTAAAATTTATATTATGATCGTTCAACGTGTTCGAATCCCGGTCGGGGCAAGTTACCTGGTTGAGGTTTTTTCCGGGGTTTTCGCTCAACACAATACGAGCAAATTCTGGGTAACTTTCGGTGCTGGACCCCTGACTACTCATTTCACCGGCATTATCACCTTCAGTTCATTCAGACGCTAAATAACCTAGATGTTGATACAGCGTCGTAAAATAACCTAATAAAATAAATAAAAACGATCGTCCAAAATTGTATGCAATACAGATGTGTTAATTGCATTAATAGAATATAGGAAAAAGAAAAAACTAGACTCCTTTTTTTATGTTACTCGACGAATCTGCAATAATAACACACTTGTATTGCAGTATACTATACTATCAGTACCTATCAGCGAAATACAACATTGAAAAAATCACAGTTACCGGTCTCTTTTTCGAAGCGAGAGGCACCATTTCGAAAACCTTTATAAAGTGGAGGGAAAAATACAAGCTGAAGAGAGATCTTCAAGGTGCCATCGTCACCACCATAATGAAATATGCTGTAGTGATATTTCGTCAGCATCTTTATGGTTTACACGCAATTTAAATTGTACTAGGTTCGGTTTTTTTTCTTATGTCTTAATCTCTTTTGTTTGAAACCTGCTTATATAATTTTTCATTTTAAATGTTATTGTGTGCTATTCTGTGTCACAAGGCAAACACAAAATATCGGGTCAAACTATTAAATTAAATAAGTCACAGTCCTGCCATCTACCCGCAATATGCGGAACCCGAATCACGCAAGTGAAGTGGGTAAGCATTGGATACACACATTATGTAATGATGCCACTCATCGTTATGGACATGAAGTAGAGCCTACATGTATAACGAAATAAATAATTATTAATAAAATAATACATATAATAAACATTATGGGTGTATTTGGATAAACTCTGTAACATACTTAGTCGTTGATGATAACATACTAGTAATTAAAATTTCTTCTAATATTCATTTGTATTTGTAATAAAGGCACAATCGGATGTATGAGAAAGAATACTACCTACACTTAAATTTTCTGGATTGAATCCTGAATTAACAGAAAAAGTTTGAAATAAGATTAATACTGCAGAATGGATAAGTTTAATATACTGTAAATAAAGACATTTATTAGGACTGAGCACGAATTATGCGAAACTCTTCCTTAATGCTTTCAGCCATGAGATTTCTCAGAAAGTTTGAGCCTTCCCAGGTACAGAGTTCACGTGCCGCTTTATATTTGAGCGACACGTTCTCTGGGGTAAAGCCTGTGATGACAGGGTGAATAGAGGGCGGACCGGTCATGACCTATTTACCAACACGCAAGTCCGGGTCTCTTCCGCTTGTGTTTCATCCAGGGATGTTAAAGCCATTCCGTTTGAATGCTGTTTTGTAAAGGAACATTGTTTTACAGTAAAGTCTAACTGTTCCGCAATTGAATTAATGACGATACTGTCGAAAACATGAGCTGTTATTAAAATGACTAGAGATTATATATATATTTTTGAATTGATTATTTAACATGATGCATCTGCTACGGGTTGTCTAGCGTCGTAAGAGATGCTAGCGAGGGGAGTCCCATGCAGCCCTTACGCTGTTAGCAATACTGATCAGTAAACTCTAATAATTATTCAATAATACTGATAGTACGCATCAATATTTTGGCGACCCTACATGATCAATATTACTGTCAATATGTAAGGTCAGTAGGATGGAGTGAATCTATACATGAAATTGTTTTTCTTTCTATTTTCTAAATGTAATAGTTGCAAAAATCTGTCTTTTCACTTAACTTAGGAATGTGAAAAATAATGGAGATTTTATATTTAATTTTTGAGGTGCCCCAAGGACTTTGAAGCTTCTTAAAATTATAATTTTTTTGCCTCTTTGTATATTTGTTCTATTATTTTGTTTTTCATTACATAGCTAATGAATTGCTGTAAAATCACATATTTAAACTTTATTTGGAAGACTCTAAATTGGGGTTGCAGTGTACAGTATTTTCGAAGGACAAGGTATATAGTATTTTACATAAAATATGACAAAAATTCCATTTCAGCCCATTTATTTTTTAGTTACAATTTATTCTTGTTTTCTTTTTCATTTCTTTCTGAGTGGTAACTAAATCAACAGGTCCAATTATCATCCTTCTTTCTGTTCTTTGCTCTCGCAAAACATTCTTTATTGTTTTGGGACACGGCGGTCTTTATCACAATTAGGCATTTTCTACTGCATAATATATCAAATAGTTTGTTTGGTTCTTCTTTGAATTTTGCAATGTTGTCACTTTAGTTGTAGTCACTATGTCGTGTCTTACAAGGCTTCATTAAGTTTGTGTATTGATCATGGTAAGCACGAATCAGTTGTAATATTCTTGCATGACTGATTTTCGGAATTTATATCTTTACCTGGATTTCCTTAGTTTTGATAGTAATTCATTCTAAAATCTCTCCAGCAGTAGATTCTTTTGATTTGAAGTCAGATTTTGATTTTAATTGATTGATTGATAAATAATTTTATTAATAATGCAATCCTTTTTGTATACAAACAGAAATTTCAGAATCGAGTTCATTCCCCCTGTATGGCGAGAAAACTGTCAGAATATCTTCTGAGCAGATGTTTTAGTTGAATAATATGTAGGATGGGGCTCAGTTTGTGGAGTAAGTATCTGCATAAAAATATGAGTTGGAAGTCGTGTTGTTGAAACAGAAACTTCTGATTTAGAAATAAGTGCAAGAAACACTCAAGATGATGATGATGATGATTCATATTCATCATCTGTACCAGTTCCTTAGCGCTTCATCACTATTATCTTATTTAATTCCTCTCAATAATTAGATTAGATTTTTTTTCCTCATACATTCACGATTTGCATTTCGTCGTTGGACCTGCAGTAACTCCTATGTGATATATTTATCGATTTTCAGATTTTTGCTCTATTAAATAACTTAAATAGTGATACAGCAAATAATAAAATCTCCTATATGTAATTATATATCTTTGTTTCTAAAATGTAAGAATTCACAGTCTCCTATGTACTGCTGCCATAGGATGAATAAATGTGTTCTTTCTTCCTACTAAAAAATGTTATATTTTGCACAGAGGAGTTATTGTAGGAACAACGACGCGACGATTTGGTTTAATTTTATTAAACAGACTCAGCAGTATCTCAAGTGTTCTATTCCGTTTGTTTTTATTCAAATACGACGCGTTAAAGAAGTACCATAACTCAGGTAACATCTCGTGTATTTCAATGAAATATTGCAATATCTCCAGGTTATCTGGTCGTACTCCATCCCTTGAATATTTTATGTCTGAGGTTATAACACACGCGTCATCGTCCATGGCTGTTCTTTACAATACTGATGGAAATACTGATGAGCGCCTCTACATGGTCAGCATAACTGTCAGTATCCCTACCATTCTGCAATACTGGTGGAAATCCGGATCTCCTTCAGTACTGGCCGTCATTCCATCATTCCAGTTCACACATGATCAGTATTATTACTCGATCAAGGCCAGTGGAGTCCTGCAGCCCGGAGCCGTGGCGCTACTGTTCCTGCGTTCATAATACCGCATCGCGATAGTTCACATTACGCCCGCGGCTCCATTCGCCTTGGTCGAGTAATACTGTCAGTATTTGTTAATACTGATAATATTATTAGCCGTGTAGGATCTGCACTAGGATTCAGCACACGATCGCCTGACATTCTCCTTACAAGGGAACCGTCCCAGGTCTTATAGCTTGAATGTAACGAAAATACATATTTAAGCTAATTTTCGTTCGTTAAGAAACGTGATGATAATTGTTCGTTTCGCTTTTTCGTTTACGAAATATAATGACTTGAAAATCGTTGCTACTTATACAGCTCCTTGCGTACACTCGGATCCTCATAGCTCCGCGACCCGTATCACAGGTCTCGCATTAATGCTCTGGTCAATTTTTTTCTCTTAACTCACATTGATACAGTAGCAGTGCAATCCATGGCATCTGTCACTCATTCGTACACCGTCCAAATCCATAGGTATGCAGCTGGAAGTCTAGGAACACGACTGCTTTCAAGAACCGAAAGGGGAATTTGCACCTAAAGTAAAACAACTTGTAGACAAATATAAGCCATTTAATGTGGTCGATGCTAGTATTTCCGGTAAACTGTCAAAAAATCACGTAAAAAGATTGCTAAAGATGTATTTCTTTCGGATGTTAAGAAAGATACACTACTACTTCTGGATTTCTGGAGTGGTCAGATAGATGGCACTATAATTAGTGATGGAGAAGTAAACAATACTTTATATGGTGAGACAATTAAAACACAAATTACCCCTCCAAAGACTACAAGATTTCTGCAATCGTAGAATGTGTACTTTTTGAGGCAATATAAAATTGTAATTCGAAGGCAAGACGAGTATTTAAGAAATAAAATTGTCTGTGAAAACATTCCAGACACATTCCACGACAGGGGCTTCATAATGACATTACATTCCGTTGTGTATCACCAGTTTCATCCACTTTTCTCAAACATATGCTAATATACACGTGGCAGAGATGTGGATATGTGATGGAGAAACATGCGATGAAGTTTGATAACGTTCTTGCAACCATGTTGCTAATGTTGCATGTTGGAAACAGTGTGTGTGTTACAGAAGAGTGTGAAAAACCAGCCTAAATAAAATGTTTTGTTCTGTTCAATGGCTCTTTGTTCCGACCACTTCATGTCGAATCCACATTATTATATTTAAAGTGAGTCACAAAGTTAATAAATATTTTAAATTCAAATTGAATTTGTATTTTAGCAAGAGTGCACTAAACGGCATAAGTAGCACTGATTTTCAAGTTATATTTCGTAAACGGGAAAAAAGCGAAGCGAACGCTATATTGTTTGTTTAACGTCGTTCGTATTATAAAGTTGCCAGATTTTTTTGTCTGAAATCCGGGGAGACTAGCTCAGCGTCATGGTACGATCCCTACATTAGTGTTATAGTTGTTACTACTGATATTGTTGTTCTAGCTATTATTATTATTATTATTATTATTATTATTATATGCATATTATTACTAAATTAAATTAAATTACTACGAGATTGAAAAAAAAATAACATTTACTGCTCTGATCTGACATAAAATTACACATATTTTTCTGAGGAGTGAATAGACCTATTTTATTTATGTTTTGTCTAGAAGCAGGCTTTGTTTAAATTATTAACATATCATGGGAGAGTTTGCGATGACAATCAATATTTATTGAACTGATTTTACACATAATCTTGAACGTTGTGAAGTTCACATTATGTTAACAGCTGAGAAATCAATTTCCTTCCACTTTCGTCGAGGAATACGTAAAATATGGTTCATAAAATTCCTTCACTAGACCAAATGTACATTACATTGACTTATTCAGTGAATGAAGAGTTGGCTAATTGCATCAACTCTCTAAGCTGGAGAACCAGGGATTTATTTGGGGATCGCCTTCTCCTAGAAAGGCTACTTTCACCATAGCAGACGAACCCTTTTTCTTCCCGGTAAGGGACCCATTTTCAGCATCCAGCTACTGTCAACCGGGTCAACTGAACGCAGCAGTTTAACAGCGTGTACCTCCTCCCCTCTTTTTTGAATTGGGCATAGGACCAGCTATAGCAGAGTGTGAACACATAATGTGAAGAGAGGTTGCTGAAGTAATGAATGGAATCTTTCACCGGATACCACCCGGAGAAAGGAGACGGAAGAAGGCTGCGAGCTACTTGGAAGGAGGAATAAGGGACAGCATGCAGAAAAGAAACTTGGAAGGTGAATGATGTCAGGATCGCTATCTCTGGAGAAATAATTGGTTGAAGAAACTTGTGAAGAACAAAGAAATACTCCTACGAAATGGAAAGTACTGATACAAATTCGGAATCTTCATCAAAACGATACATTTCCATTCGTCTACAGAGGGTATGAATAGAAATCCTTCTGCACTGTAACCATTGCATGATCTAGTACATGATGTGTGAAGTTTGCAAGTAAGAGAAATGAATTCATGAAATGAAAACATTCTGCATAGTTCTGTGATGTTCGGGTAAAGGGGGATGCCATTTTTTGTGCAGATGGAATTTTGTTTCCCAAATAAACACACAAGTTAAATTACACAAATGAATGTGTAAAAATCAAAAGAATACTGGCAATTAATGTATTTTATTTGTATAGAAAATTATTTGCAATAATGATCCGAAGTTTAATTTTCATTTATCTCAAAAATAATTTTTTTTGACTTATCTCCCTTTACCCAAACAACATAGATTTATTTAAGAACCGGAAACATCATAAAGATAGACTAAAGTAGTTTCATATCGGTGACCAGATAGAGAGAAAATTTTGTTTAGGATCAATTCTGCAAAGATTGGGAAAAGTGGCATAAGTCAGTTTCCACAAACATTTTTTATGAATTTATTGACAACTTACGGAACATCTGTTCGCTTGGGAAAAGAGACATAAGTATTTCTCCCATTACATTAATTCATATAGAAGAAAATCAAATCGCCATAAACCAGTGTGAAGACAATTTTCTTCCTTCTCCTGTAAAATTAATATTTTTTAATTGTGCCACTTTTCCCGAGCACTACAGAATTGTTGCGAACTGGGCGTCATCGACTAGCTCCGGTCGTGAGCAATTGTACTAGAATAAAGTTAGAATTTGGTTGGTAAATTCAACCTAGAACCACCCAACTTTGAGTTATACACTTTTACGAAATAAAGTAGTATTTTCTGCCCCATTAATATTGTATATTATGTATTCAACCCAAGTATCTGATAGTGATTACATTGTCATGCACGAAAGTCAAATTCTAAACGTTAAACTTATTGACTCCTTGTTGGACCGTCTACGAGTCCTCGCAGAACAATTTGAAGTCCTCTTCTTGTCCTATAGGTAGTACCTTAAGCCAATGGTTCTCAACATTTTTTGACTGACGACACACTTTACTGAACACCCATGATAATGCGACACATTCATTTTTAATAATGATATAATAATAATAATAATAATAATAATAATAATAATAATAATAATAATAATATAATAATAACAACCAGTGCTTTTCTTCTGGACAAAAAAGATGGTGGTACTCTGTGTAGAATATTTTATACCCGACGGGGAGATGATTACTGTTTATTGCACGGGAATTTTGTCGTTTTTATTCTCCTTTTTGTTCAACTAAGACTTTCAAGTTCTAAGCGGAATTCAAAGAAAGTTATATTAAAAACATAGTTATTCACACATATTTCGGTTCTATGAAGAAGAATGCAACAAAAAGTGCCGGAACCTCTCTATGCTGTATGTCCGGTAAAAGATTTTACTATCGTTTTTGAAAACTCACCTATTTAAATTAATGTGAAGTCTGCGCTTTGTGGATTGTACAGAATTTCTCTATACGTGGCCTTACGGTTGACAGGCCAACACGTAAGTTATTTTCAAGATGCATCAGTCTGTTCCTTTCTTTAGATTTTACTATTTTTATAGTAGAAAATGCTGATTCACACAAGTATGACGTTGAAAACGGCAGCTCTAAATATATTTTTAGTTTATTCGGCACCATCGACTGATTTGACAAAACATTTCCGTATATATATGACACTCGGAATTTCGTTTATATTCATCTCCACGCCACGTAAAACCATATTGCAAGTATTCACCACTATATTAACGAAACGCAGTGCGTTTTTGTGAACCCTGAAGAGAAACTATTCTTCAGGGTATTTGAATTAGCACTGCTGTCATCTAACCCAGAACTTGATTCAGATTGTCTTTTTCGAATTAAAAATTTGTCCATGATGAAATCTAATACATAAAACACTTTTGATAAAATAGTCGCACTATCACCCGCTCACACGTATGTACTGAAACTGACCAATATGTTCGGATGATTCTAAACTCTGTTTATTACTAAGTGGGAAGAGTAAACGAATTACAAAGCATTGTTTCATTCGAATTATCGCCAGGCAGAAAAATTAAACTGAGCATTGTTGCAGGTTTTCACATTTTACTGGTAGTCTGTCTCAAAATAAAATGTACCATATCAAAGACTTCGTTGTAAATAATAAAAAAAATGCGTTGTAAAGAGACTTTCTGGATGGCATAAAATTTATTTTTCAATTCCAAAATTTCGCGACATACTCCATGAGGCTACCTTAAGCAGAGCTTGTAAGAAGGATTCACGATGGAATTGCAGTTAAGTTTCATAAATTAAATGGTCTTGTTTACATTTTACTTTTGAGATGGAATTGAAAAGATCGTTAAAGCAAAAAAATAATTTCAATATAGCAATTTGCAAGGATCAGGGGCCTAATGCTTGATTGAAAATCAATGATTACAGTAGAGTCAGGGACTTTGTAAATCCTATCTCATCATTGTCTTACAGGTGCCGTAATAAGAGATGTTTGTTGTATGACAGCCTGTTTGACTGGATGAATTTTAATTTCCGTGTCAGAAGAATGAAAAATAAATTATCTTCTTGTTCCATTCTATTATCAACGTATTCAAATACGTAAGAAATTTAATTCTTTTCATTCAAACATGTTTCTGGCTTGAATTATCACATGGAAACTTTCGTAAGTTAGTGAAGTAGTCAGACCTTTTCAGATATTGCAATAAAATTATATGCACCATAAAAGTTTGAGTTTTGTCCGGATATACGTAGAACGGATGGTATCGTGATACATTCTTTCCTATTGCCTTCCATGACAGTTGTCATTACTAAGGCCTGTCAGACATCAGTTAAAATTTGTCGGATTTGAAAATGTCTCTACAATAGTACCAGGAAATGAAGCATTTTCTGCCATTTTTGTAGGTATCAGTCTTCTTCACTAATCTGCCAAATAAACAATTTCGGTACGCACCTAGAACCTACTGTATTTAGCTAGCTTCTAATCTCAACGAAACTTTAGACGTTTAAACTGCTAGAAATATCCGAAACCTTTTGCTTGGATTAGGTTCACTGACACAAATTGACGCGGAACTCACATGTTGAATTCACTGGAGTAAGATGAGCTGTAAATATTGCCTTTATGCCCCATTTTCGTTCTTCCCAGATATGTTCATCAATTTTCTGACGCTAACTCGTAACGTTGATATCTCAAGATGCCCCGCAACAGCATGTAATTTTCATCATATTGTTTCTTGTTAGGCAGACTTTTGGCTGTGATAAACGCCTTTTCGTGTCACAAACTGAACCTTTAAGATTGTGCATTAGTCAATTCGTATGGATTTTAACGAGGCCGATTTCTATTAAATTGAAACTTTCGTAAGTGATGAAAAATAATTTATTGCGAATGAGTAAATGTTATTGAGAGTTATCGGGAGTTTAATAGTGATTATTTTTTCATCTTAGTCTCGCCAAAAATATCAAATTGATGTCCTGATCGATGTTTGTCTAACAATTCGTTAAATAACCGAAAAAAATTCGAGATGAACATCCTTCTTGAAATCGATTTTAAAGATTGGATAAGTAGTAGTTAATTTGTATGTCTAAGACAGGGGTGTCAAAACGCCTGTATTACGTGCTCATACTAGAAGCACTACAAATCCAACAAGGTTCACTTACCAGCATCTTACTGATAAGTGAACCTTGTTGGATTTAAAGTACAATAAAATTATCGCTCTTAAGGAAATGTTGTGCGGGTTCTTGAGAGCAGGCAGTGCAGGGGTTTTGACATTCCTGGTCTAAGAACTACAGCAAGTGTACATACAATAAGAATATAATTTTATTTAGGAATCTTTTGCAATATTACATTAGCTTTTTAACAACCCATTACCTCTTGTGTTTCGCCTAAGTTTCCATCATTCATGTCTTCTTTGGTCAATGCTCTTTTATCCATACTTCTTCCGAACCATTCATTATTCCTTAGATCTTTCCTATCTTCTATTGCCCTCTGGAGCTTCATCTACAGCATCTACAGCGGCATCTTTGGTATTCTATCACTTGTCATCCTTTTGCTGGCTTTAGTATGGAAGCATTATTATTCTCTAACACTTTACTTAGAACTGATAAAAAATAAAATCTGACTATAACTTTAAACAAAATATGAATACAGTTTTGAGTAAAATCTTATTAACTTAAAATATCTGTTACCCGCTATTAAAATTGAGCACAACAAGATGAGACATAAAGGAGTGTTACTCATTTTCATCAGATGAAACTGAAACTGATCGACTTCCTTAACACTCTGCTACACAGTCAAATTCTGGTATAAACGATGGACTAATGTGTCAATAGATTGCACTGGAGCAAGGATAGGCTATTTTTTTCTGTAAAATGAGATTGAGCCTGTTGTAATAAATCTTAGTTCATTGCTAAATTTTGTTACACTACGACGTCATGTTTTAAATGAACTGAATTCTTGTAAATGTCGATATAATTCTACATGTATCTTACCCATCTTGCACCATTCCATAATAATTTTTCAAACTGTGGTGAAGTTCAGAAAACCCGTCTGTTGCATTTCAGTGTTATGAAACGGATTTTTACTTGATGATTGTGCAAAAATTGGGACCAATCCGTAGAGGGAAAATGTTTAGGCTTTAATATTTCATATTTCATTCTATTACAGAATGCTCATAGTCACACTAAATGTGACTGTCCAAATATAAATTGATTATCTATGATTACCAAGTGCTGAAACTTTTGCCTTGCTATAGACAGCATATGATTGTTCCTAATATGACCATTACATGTATCACTGAAAAAAGTACATGATTTATGTGGGATGGAAGACTCCTGAAAAACAAGGCAAGATTTTATCTTTCTTTGGACCTCTCCCGGCGACTTCCCTCATGCACAGATAACAAAATACTTGTTCGGTGGTACAATCATGTAGGGTCAAACTAAATATCAAAAGTTATAAATAGGATACAGCGCACATGCTCATGAAGTTCGGTGCGCGCGGTTGAGAAGTGTAAGATAAGCCCGAATGTTTCAATATATGAACGTCAGATGCTCACAACGCACGAACAGTGTACACAAGTGTGGTGCCTACGGCTGGGCAACAAATTATTCTAAACGTTGCTTGGTAACCATAGTTTGTTCATACGCATAAACTCACTGGCAATTTCAACGTAAACATCACCAACAACAATTATCTCGATGACTATATCAGCCAACATTTCAGACTTATGTAGTTGCCTTCAGCAACAGTTGACTCTAGGTCAGGGGTTCTCAATCTTTTTAGGTCCGGGACTAGGTTTACCATAAGAAGGAATTATATAGGAGGACATGGAATCTAAAATAAGAGGACATTGCTGAAAAAGAAGGACTTTTTAAAAATTGGTATGAACAAAATTAAAGATAAAAACAATGGCTCACCTTAGTTTTCTCACTAGTTGCTGGATCAGTATTACATCTGTACCATACTTATCGATGGAGCCCAATTTGGCACAAGAGCCTGAAGAGACAAACATATCTTGTAACAAATAAATATGGAACTGTTCACAGGACATGTCCTTGAAATTATATTTCGCCATGATAATACCTCTGACTGTCTTCATTAGTATGCGATTTCGTTCTTTTGTCCATTGAGCAGATATTAGAGAAAATACTCTCTCAACACTTCCATTTTGACTTGTGATAAATAAATAGAATTGACATATTTTTAAGAGTTCTGAGAAAGTTTCAGTGCTCGCAGAACTATTGGAATTGAAGAATTTGCACCATTGTTTATCTAAACTTAAATCTTTGTCCAAATTATCTTGGTTGGCATATCTTGGTACATTGCAGAATAAAATTGATAAAATAGCTTAGAATCGTGAATAGTGACATTTTTAGAGTGTAAGAATTCAATGCATGTCAATAGGTCATCATATTTTACGTTTTTTTTTGTGCTCCAGCTTCAATCATTGAAAGCAGTTAAATTATTTCATAGGTTTTCACCATTTGTTTAGATATTCTAGATAATATCGCACATTGTTCAATATTCATATTAATTCTAGTTGAAATGTGAAATGCCGGACATTTCAAATCTTTTTACATGCCTGCCGGACGGGATAAAATGATTGAAAAAGAGGACATGTCCTCCTTTTGCCGGACGGATGGTAACCCTACCCGGGGCCCACCTCGAAGGATATTAAACTTCACAGAGCCCACATTTAAAAAACGAACAATTATTAACGTTTAAGAATTTACTGTACTCATGTTACAAATTAAGTCGATTGTTCAAAATTGTATTCGAAATGTAAGAAAATTAATAAAAAAATTATCGAAACAGAAGCCAATTTTTCAGGCGTTTATGCAGCACATCTACATTCTATGAGTATAAATCTTATGGACTCCTTGAGCGACCCACCAAACGTCCTCTCGGGATCCACCGATGGATCGGGGTCCATAGATTGAGAATCGCTGCTCTAGGTAACACTTGTATAGATATAACATATCAATGTCTAAGAAGTGATCGGCCTACCTCATTATCTGTAAATTTGCAGGTGAATCAAAATTCTGTTTTAAAAATTAACTGTTCTCAGAATAGTCATACTTTTATAGGCCTATATGTTTCTGCTTTGTCTCGAAGGAAAAATATTAGTTAACTGTCCAATTTTGTGAACATAATAATGTAGTTAATAATAATAATAATAATGATGTTAATGATAATGATAATGATAATGAAGTTGTTAAACTAGATTAACATTTTGTATATACGAGGTAGAGCTCGATCGCAAACTCGTGGCACCAAAATGCGCGAACTTCTTTCTGTGAAATGGACAGACAATAAGAACTGAAGCTGTGTTGGAAAGAGTGGGTGAAGAAAGAATGATGCTGAAACTGATCAGGAAGAGAAAAAGGAATTGGTTGGGTCATTGGCTGAGAAGAAACTGCCTACTGAAGGATGCACTGGAAGGAATGGTGAACGGAAGAAGAGTTCGGGGCAGAAGAAGATATCAGATGATATGGTTGATATGCGGAGATTAAGAGAAAGGCAGAAAATAGGAAAGATTAGAGAATGCTGGGTTTGCAGTGAAAGACCTGCTCTAAGTATGTGTGTATGTATGTAGGCCTATGTATGTATGTATGTATGTATGTATGTATGTATGTATGTATGTATGTATGTATGTATGTATGTGTGTACATACGTATGTGTTTAAAACTTCATGAACATTCTTCATTTTATACTATTTCTGCACAAGTTGTGTAAGAAAATAGTACATTATGCAACGAGCCTATAATGGTAGTAATTAAGACGCAAGTATGATTGTTTATGAAACGAGCGCAAGCGAATTTCATAATTTTGATACGAGCGTCTTAATTACCATTATAGGCAGGTTTCATACGACTTTTTATGCTCGACCATATTTCTAACTTGAAATTATTCAAAATTATGGTTATATGCGAAGTGACCTGAATTGTGAGATGTGCGCAGACGCGAAAGTATTGATTTTTACCGAGGCCGAATTTCATTGACCTTGGCACAGAATAAGATTAACATTATTCTGATATAACCTTAAAATTGATTTAGAATTGAAAAACGAGATGACAAATTGAGTTTATTTGAATATTATTTACAATTAACTCTAATTGAATCGGTGAGTTGGAAAAGGGGTCAAGTCCATTATTTTTCAAAATGGCGTTTATTGGCAATACCTGACTGCTATGTCTGTACCCATCGTTTGGTATAACAAGGGGTCATGTCCGGAGATGACCCTTTTTCGAAGTATTCCATGGTAAGATATTAGGTGTCGCACATGTCACGGAATTGTGTAGGCCTATAGTCAGAACATCCATTTTGTTTTAAACTGTTTTTGGCATCTGTTGTGTTAAGTTCAGTGAGTGAAACTTCTCTGGTGCAGAGTTTATTAGTCGATAACAATGAGTAGTGACAATGATACATCCAGCAGTAGTGGAAATGTGTTACGGCGAAAACGTCGACGTCGCGATGTGATAAACTATTCACCGTACAAGAAGAAAATTGCACAAGTTAAAGGACAACCTTTCACAATATCTAGGGGGAAACATATCCCACCTCACAAGAATGGGTCTGACTGTTCGTAAGTACTTGTTTATGCAATTGACGCGTAACACTAGCGGATTGTTTACTTTATTAGTTATCACACGTACCACTTATCCACTAGAGATTATGTTTGTGTACGTGTCGTGTTTTACTTACAGGTGTCAAATGAGATGCTTTGATGCATTTTCCAGTGAACAAAAAACGCAGATAATTAGCAGAATCAATGAATGTGACAACAAAAATGATCAAGACTCGTATTTAAAATGCCTCATTCAATATCACGCTGTTGAAAGACACAGAAGCCGAAATAAAACAACGGAATCTACCCCAAAACCTAAGACATATTCGTATGAATATTATGTGAAGGTGAGCGGTGAAACAGTGAAAGCATGTAAAGCAGCATACATAAACTTACACGGTATTTCAAAGAAACGAGTGGAGCGTTTGCAAAAGCTGCTGGTTCAAGATAAATTGCCGAAAGATCAACGAGGTAGAAGTGCCAGTTCCCGACATAATGTCATACCAGGAGACATTTTCCTCTCAATCCATGACTTCATAAAGTCGATTCCTGTGCATGATGTGCATTACAGTGACACAAAGAAGTACTATTTTTCAAGCAATTTGAATATGGAAATTCTGCACAACATGTTTATCACGAAAAATCCTCAGAGTGGAGTGAAATATGACTTCTTTAGGTACATGCATGAAAATTTCAACATCAGGTTTGGGCAACCGCAAGTTGATGTTTGTGGTTACTGTGAAGAAAGGAAGACAAAATTGCGGAATCCTGCATTATGTGATGCAGTGAAAAGGGTTGCTGCTGGTGAACTGAGTATTCATAATCGTAGAGCAAAGAAATTCTACCACAAAATGCAGGAAATTCAGCAATTGTGCAAAGAAAGAGACGATGTGGCAGGCTTTGTCTTTGATTCTTCTGCTACCACACATTCCTGTCCAAGAGATTTTCTACTATCGGCAGCTGAGGGTGTACGAATTTTGTGTTCATAATTGGAAATCGGGCGAAGCATACATTTATTCCTACCATGAGGGTCTTGCTAAAAAATGGACCAAATGAAGTACGGTATGTACTTGTTTATTGCACTGCATAATGGAAAAACCTAACTTCTGATGTGAAGCAGTTGTATTTGCTTGCTGATAACTGCCCTGGCCAAAACAAGAATCATACCGTTCTTAGATTCCTGCTAACAATGACGCATCTTATTCCAGAGATACATTATTGCTTTCCCGTGCATGGTCACTCATTCAATGCGTGTGATCGCGACTTTAGTGTCGCAAAAAGGAAAATAAAACGAGAGGACAGGATATATACTCCAGAGGAGTATGAAACTTTGATACGTTCATCGGGTCAGAAGAATAACTTCAGAGTCATAAACCTGGAAACAGAAGATATTCTGAACTTCAAGTCGTGGTGGCCAAACCACTACAAAAGGAATGCTACCTCAGTTTGCTCTTATGGTAGCAAAACAAAAGTAAAGTTTCAGATATCTATGTACAGCCACTTCACTTTCCGTTGCGATTGTCCCCGAATCATTGAAGCCAGCACATCCATTGTTGACCTCTCTACAGTACAGTTTTCACTGCTCGAAGGAGAATGTAACGCAGATCTTCCAGATCAAGAAGCATATAGTGAACCTGTTCCAATATACAGGAAGAAACTAGATAATGTAAAGGAAATTCTGCAATACATACCTGACGAGCACAAACCATTTTATGACAGTATCTGCCAGTGGCCAGCAAAAGATGGAGAAGATAAAGATGACTGAAATATACCTACCATTGTCTGCATTTGTGACTGTATTTTGGGTACATTATGAATAAACTTGTATGCACAAAACACTCTTTCATTGATATCTAACGTACGAAACATACAGCCTTGCATAACATGATCATTCCCCTGCAAACAGATGGCTAGTGGCCTCATCAATGTCATAAAGTTCGAAAAGGGGTCATCTCCAGCACGTTTAAACTGGATTACTGACCACACTCAATGTCTAAATTAACTTGTAATAGTGTATATTGTTTCACCCTGGAACCCATTGCTTCGTAGCAACTCCACGACACCATGCTTAAACCCTTTGTGTAGTAAAACAGTTTTTTGTCTCTCCCGAACAATTTACTTTTCAGGACATGACCCCTTTTCCAACTCAACGATTCAATTATTATAGTAACAGAACATAACCTTCTGCGACAGTATTGGGCTTCCAGCCTCCGTGACTTTTCGCTAATTCCCTTTCGATTGCATATCCGAGAATAATCGATACTTGCGGTTTCATAACGGTACAAAGCTGACTTGTCATTGGCTGAACACCTGTTCTTTAACGAGTAGGTGTACTTTAATGACTAGAGCATAAAGTGTATTATGCGCTACATATATTATGTAAGAGTTTTGCAGTGACTATGTCTGGACTCTCCGTGACATCATTGGGATAGGAGCGGGCTGAAGAGACCTGCGCGTTAGCCATACCGTTATATTATAAATGCAGTATATTGTCACAATCTTGTACAATGTAAAATAAATATTTCGATGTCGAAGGACAACTCGAAAAGTAAAGAATAATTCACATTTCTATCTCGGGAGACCCCGAGTTTATTCACTACAGTATTTTGTGAACTGATGCATTTTTAGGATATATATATATATATATATATATATATATATATACTTTTTGATTTTGAATTGGGGGGATATAATGATATTATTCAGGACAGACAAAGAATGAATTTCTTCCATTGCTAGCAAATTGTACATAGGTAGTCTACTTAAAATGTTTCAAAGTTACATTGAACGATGGTTTTTCATCACACTGGAAGAATAGAGATGGCGTTAATGATCATGATGATGATGATGATGACGGTAAGGATGATAATGATGATTGTAACGATAATGAATAATGATATTGCTATCCGTGGTCTTGATTATGTAGAACTGCGCATTTGAGCATTTTATGCAATTTCAATCAACGTACATGTAGAAAAATTGTTCAAATTTACAGAAAATTGAAGAAAATGAGATTCGGTGCGACAAGCCATTTAAAATCGATTAGCACTATTTGCTTCTAATTTGTATAACAGTATAAAAACATTTGTAAACTATCACTTTAAAAAGTAATGCGTTTAATCTGTATTAAAAGAATACTGCTTAATAAATGAACCAACTTGAAGCTTAGGTCGATTGAATGAGAAAGACATACTCGTATGCATAATAGCAAGATAATTTCTAATGAAAATTCAGTTCAAAGTAAAATTGACCCATAATTAGTAACGAACATAAAATGAGTTTTAGGTCGTCCTTTAATCAGAACACTGCGACAATAAAGAAGACAAGAAATTGTGATGATGGTGCGACGAGACAGAAACAAACAAAAAGTACTTTGGACGACACTCATATTATTTGAAGATGCGATGTCTTCTTTTATTGCGCAGACAGTAGGGTCGCTGTCCCCATATAGCCCGTCGCGACAACAAAACAAAACAAGTCATTGTTTCTGAGACTACATATCTGGCAAGATTTTCAGTGTATGCAGGAGTCAAATAATGTTGTAGCAAGCTTACAGATACGATAAGAAATGTAAAGATCATGAGAAAATAGAGAGAAGAAAGTGCTTCCATGATCGAAGATACACGCGGATTTTTCATAGATGTACTTGAATTATTAAATAAATAAAAGTCGGCACTGGGCTCTCTCCCTCCTCATAATTATGTTTTCATCTCAAGTGGCTCGTTTTGATATGATGTCCCTACTGTGTGTTAGAGGATATCTTCTAGTACTTGCTGGAAAGACGTTGACGAAATGAGTTTGTACTGATAGAATCATCCACCACAAACTCTGTGTAAATGTGGATTTGTTGACATTTGAACCTAGGTCGCCAGCATGTGTTCGCCACTTAACTACTCGACTAAATAAGCGTTCAATAATCTGTTGCCATGTGATCGTTATTACTATTTATGCCTACTCTTGTATTTTGTTATTCGTATTCTTACGACAGAACGAGATTCAAAGAAGAATCGGAAACGCATGGAAGAGATTTTGGAGCTTCAGTTTCATTCTGACAGACAAGACTTACAATTTAAAATTAAGAAGCGGACTCATGAACAGCTGCATCCTTCCAGTTCTCCTATACGGACCACAGGCATGGTCTCTAACGGAAAGAGAGTGGGACATGCTGAGAAAGTGCCAACGAAAAACGGAGAGAAAGATGCTGAATATCACACTCAGACACAGACTATATAACGAAGACATAATGAGACAAACACATCTCAAAGACGCAGCAGAGACGGGCGACAAGCTGAAGAAGAAATGGGAGGACACGTGATGCGTCTCAACACGAACTGGTGGACACACATCTTTACGACATGGGACCCAAAGATTGGCAAACGCAACGCTGGAAGACAGAAGACAAGGTGGGCAGACAAACTTAAATCAAGATTCAGCCATCTATGGTCAAGAACAGCATAAGACCGACAACAATGGAAACTAATCACAAAGTGACTTGCAACCCAAACAGTGACTAGTGAACAGTGGACCTTCAGTGTTAATCCAGACAGCATCCCAAACTATTACATTACAAAAGTGATCATCATTCCCGGAGTGGCTAATCGGGAACCGCTCGAGAAACCACCCTGCATAGTCATATGGAATACTAAGTACAAGCAAAGCGGAACAAAGATAAAAAATATCTTGCAATATAACAAAGCGGACAGAGAAGGCGTCCAAAATTATCTTAGAGAAAAGTACTCATTATGGGTAGTAAAGGGCAGTATTGTAGAAGAATGCTGGGTGGAGTTCAAGCAGATTATATTACCAGGAATATAGAAATTTATCTCTGTTAAGGTTTATCAAACAATCCCGATCCGGAATATTAAAATAAATACATACGGAAACTGAAAAGAAAACTACAAGACCAACTCATTTTGTGTCAGCCATAATACTCTCAGCAATATTGACCTTTGCCTCTGTACTCCTGACATAGCACTTCTCTATCATTGGTCTGCCTATGAAACTCCCCTTGGAAGCTATCACTTTCCAATATTGCTACAAAGAGAATCTACAAAACAATGTAACATACCAATTAAAAAATGGAGCCTTCGCAAAGGTAACTGGGTAAAGTATAAATCTGATTTCCAAAATAATATCTCTAAATTAATTCCAACGCACGAATTCAACAACACTTCAATTAATGATGTGATTGATAGATTTACAACAATTATTCTTAAAACTGCTGAAACAAGTATTCCTAAACGAAATATATTCTCTGCTAAAAGCAAACCGTGGTGGAATGAAGACTGTAAGTTGGCAATCAAGAAGAAAAACAAAGCCTTTTACAAGTATAAAAGAAGACCAACTTTCGAAAACAAGTTGACCTTTCTACAACTTAGAGCTGTAGCTAAACGCACCATCAAAGAGAGCAAGATAGCTTCCTGGTTGTCATATTTATCTTCACTGTCACAGCAAATACCACAAAATTTAATTTGGGAGCGTTTGAAGAAAATACGAGGCAACAAAGTATCATCTCCTATTGCATCGATCTTAAAAACTGGTGATGAAACTTATGTAGACTCTCCTCAATATATTGCCGATATTCTAGTTGAAACATTTTCTGATGTATCCAATGACTCTCATTATGAAGCAGATTTCTTAAAATTTAAAAATAGTTCTCCTGCAATAGATCTTAGTAACATATTTCGTCACACCATGGACAGTTACAATGATAAAATCTCCTTCAAGGAACTTATTGATGTAATAGATGTTTCGAAAAACACTAGCCCAGGTCCCGATAATATACCATACGAGTTCTTAAAACAACTCCCTATGGATGGAAAAAACATACCTCCTTAATATATTTAATCATATATGGACAACGCAAGTATTTCCTGACAATTGGAGAAAAGCTATAATAGTCCCAATTCCTAAACCGAACAAAGATCATCGCTTACCTGACAACTATAGACCAATAGCCCTTACTTGTACAATGTGTAAACTATTAGAAAAAATAATTAATAAACGTTTAAGATGGTGTCTAGAGAAAACTAAATTTTTTACTCCAGAACAAAATGGTTTCCATGAACACCACTCAACAAACGACAGTTTAATAACTTTAGAGACTGAAATTCTGGATGCATTCCTGAATAAACAACATCTTATTGCTGTTAGTCTTGATATACATAAAGCCTATGATATGGTTTGGCATGAACATGTAATTAATCTTCTCCTTCGAAATAATGTTACTGGAAATATGTTAGCTTTCATATACAACTTCTTACAAGATCGAAAGATACAAGTAAGGGTGACAAATGCATTATCACAAGAAACTCCTGTACAAAATGGAATACCACAAGGATCTGTAATTAGTGTAACGCTTTTTCTGATTGCCATTAATAATATAACTTCTGTAATAAATTCTCCTATTAAAGCCTGCCTCTTCGCAGACGACCTTATCATCTTCTGCAGAGGTAAAAATGTATCTACAACACAAGAAATTCTACAAATATGCCTTAACAAAATCCTAAGATGGTCAAAACAAACTGGTTTTAAATTATCTGCAAGCAAAAGCAAACGTATACTATTTTCAAGGAAAAAAGCTGATCATCCTTCCCTTAATCTACATTTGAACGACGTAATAATTCCAACTGTACCAACATTAAAATTCTTAGGAATTATATTTGATAAAAAGCTAACATGGTTACCTCAACTCAAGGCCCTCAAAGATGATTGTCTTCGCAGAATTAATATTCTGAAAGTACTGTCTGCAAACAATTGGGGAGCAGACAGCCATGTATTAATGTGTTCTTATAAGTCCATTATTCGAGCCAAACTGGATTATGGAGCTATAGTATATAATTCAGCAAAACCTACTATTTTGAAAATGCTTGATAACCATACAGAATTCAGCTCTACGTATAGCTTTGGGAGCATTTAGAACTAGTCCCACCACCAGTATACTTATAGAAGCTGGCGAAGCGCCATTACACATTCGACGAAAACAACTAAGCATTACCTATGCTCTCAAGACAGCTGGCTTTCCAAATTCTAGAATGTATATGTATGTTTTCTCCTCTGCCTTTAATCATAGAGTTCTTCCACAAGTAACACATTCAGTACCATATTCTGCAAGATTAAAGACATATCTGAGTGAAATAAATATAGAAATCCCTCGGATATCTTCCAGAGAAATACAAACAAATATACCACCTTGGAGGATCAAAGTACCATATGTAAATACAGAATTATGCAAATATCCAAAAGAACAAACGAATAAAAACATTTATCAACTACTGTTCAACGAAATCTGTGGAAAATATCCAAATTACCTTCATATTTATACGGATGGTTCCAAAACTGAAGACGGCACTGCATGTGCAATAGTTTATCCTACTCACATCATGCTGCATACATTACCAACATTTTATACAGTTTACTCTTCTGAACTATATGCAATTAAAAAGGCCTTTGAGAATGTACTAAAACATCCTGATAGCGATCGGTATCTGCTCTTCACGGATTCTCAATCTGCCATAAAAGCCCTACATAACTCATCCTCTAAATCTCCACTTATCAACGAAATTCAAAATTATTACACTGAAATCTACAATCAATCGAATCAAATTATCATAATCTGGATTCCTTCCCACCAGGGTCTGCATGGAAATGAACAAGCCGATATGGCAGCAAAAGAAGCAACTCGTCTTCCTATACAGGATATGGACATAGCCACTTGGAATAGTGATATAGCCACTCATCTTAAAACAAAGTTAAATGATCTATGGTACTCCAACTGGCTTCAAACATCTACTAGCAAACTCTGGGAAATTAGAACTGCTTTCAGACTATCATATCCAACTAATCATCTATCACGCAGGAATCAAGTTCTCATCAACCGACTACGTATTAGACATACCAAGCTCACACATGGTTATTTATTAAAGAAGAAACCTCCTCCAGTTTGTAACACTTGCAGTGAAACTCTTTCTGTGAAACACATCATCCAAGACTGTCCTCAATACAATCAGTTACGACAACAACTAAAAATCCCCAACGATATAGCAAGATCTCTTGGTGAACCTTCTCACTGCAATAGTGTCATAAAGTTTTTCAAGTTGACTGGATTGTTTGATAAAATTGTGTAATATTCTTTTTTTTTATTTTACGACTTGCTAAATGTTATATATTGTTAAAATTAATTCGTGTCGCGATATGACTTTTGTTATAAGTTAAAGCGACAATAAATAAATAAATAGAAAAAAAAACAATTCACAATTTTTTGTTCAGTGAGACTGTAGTGTCTATATATACGTACAACCGGAAGGGGTTGAAGGACAGAATAAGATAAATAAAGAAGGAATATGGACAGGTTCTAAGAAAGACGAACCTGTGTCAGTGAGCTTTGTATTGTATTTGTGTAGGCCTACTTATTGTAAAATATACTATTATTGATTTAATTTGTGAGATAATTGAACATACCTTACGAATTTAATATGCTATGAGGTTGTTTAATTCCATGAAATCAATTCATATTTTGTTCGTAATGATAGACCCTATTTAACTCTGCTGTATAAAAAGGTTGACTTGCAGCCTTGTTTCTCCCTGATGTCTGCCAGACGTTTTGAGGTTTTTCCTTTGCATTTTTAAATTAGCGATATTTTGAAACTCTTAAATAATGGACAATATATACAAAGTTAATTCCAATATAGTGTGGCTATTTTTACTTTGTGATACATACTAATTACACTGGAAATTAAGTATAACTTACATATTAGAAAATAATTAAGATACCGGTAACTATTTTTTTTCTAAGTTCGTGACTGTGAATTAAAAAATAAATCGTGGCAGTCTGCTCTTGTTTCAAGATTCAAGTTACGATTACAGCTACTTACATTTGTATGAACTCAAATTGTGAAGTAATATTGTAATATTTGAATCTTTAAAGGAAGAAAGTTTATACTAGAATGAACAACGATCGAGAAAACGAGACTAACAGCGCCTGCAAAGCCGAAAACCCGCACCACAATGTTGTATTACGTAGCGTCCTTGACTTAAAGACTGATTGTGAGTGTTTCGAGACTCGATATTGATGAGTCCCGACATCCCGAAGTCAAGCAGCCTTGAATCGGCACAGTTGTTTATACCTGACTGAACTTTTATCTACTTTGGCAACTGTTATATATGTATAAACAATCAAGAAGTCTATTTGTAACATCACCTCTACCTTTCAGTATATAATAATAATAATAATAATAATAATAATAATAATAATAATAATAATAATAATAATAATCCGTTTCCCAGTTTTTATTTCATTACTAGGCCCTTATTGAAAGGGTTAGGAATTTTTTTTCATATCTGTAAGATCAAGTGTGCAATCTCAAGTAAAAAGATATTAATGTCATGTTTTATGTTTCCTAGAAATGCAAATTTATTTGAGAATTGTTTTTTTTTATTTATATAACGATAGGAAATAACTTATAATAGAACCAGAACATTTTGACAACTAAGATACTGTTCTGTTTCGTCTTTTTGTCTCATTTAAACATTTATAATGTTATTTATTTCAATAATGTATGTTATTCAAAGTTACGAAATCTTTCCACGCCGAATGCTATTTCGAGAATGACGAGCGAGACTCGAAGCGCGCGAAAATGTCGAGCCGAGACTCGAAAGGCAAATGTAGCGAACACAGCAGCGAGAGCGGCAGTTACTGTAGTTTTGTTCATCTCTAGCTACGGTTCATTCACAGTTTCCTGCCCTAGCGCAGGTCCGTCACTGCAAAAGCTGCGTTCTCCAATCTTCCTCCTTATATGGTATTCATTATGAAGTACAGGGACATCATTTTATTTTTACTAACATTTTTAATATTAACCTGGCTATACCTTTTGCTACCCCTTCCCACGACTGGAGTTCGATGATACTGCGTAAAATAAAAACAAATCACTTTACTAGGTATAGGAGGGAAGAAAAGTAGTTCATCCATTTACGTAAACTAGGAAATATCGCAATTTCGAGTTTGATAATTTTCATTACGTTTTTGTGTAATCAAAATACAGTACAGTATTAACAATAAGTGTTTTTACTCACGAACTGAGTTATCCATGCGAACGTATTCATTCTGCAGTGTATATTATACTGTCTACAGTACATTCGCGTACAATATAGAGAATGAAGTTAAATTGTAAAATAATCATAATATGGATATTTAAACACATTTTTGAAAATGGTGACCGTTCATTTCGATACAGGGTTCAGTCCTTTTGTGCATATTATCGCACTATAGACTATTGTACCTACAGTAATTCCAATTACCAGTTTCGTCCTTCGTACTAATAACTCATGTTGAAATAATTCTGTACCTACTCTGTAAAAACGTACCTTACGTACTGTAAATTCAATCTTCACTTCTGTCCGATCCGAAAAAGTAAAATTACTCAGACATGCTATCTACTGTCCGTCCAAGTAGTTATGTCGGAGGATCGTAGAAAGGGGGGAAATCACTTGACAATTAATTATTTAACGAGGCTCTTTTATTTAAGTTATTTTAAACAGTTGCATAATATTACGTAGACGTCCAATTCCTAACAGAAATTAATGTTTTCAGAAAAGAATAAGACAGCCCAGCCACTAGCTTTTTCAGCGGCGTGAGCAGAAGCAGGTAGGGAAAATCGAGATGCGACGTAGGCAAACGGACGACAGCACCTGTGCGAAAATGATTCAATATTGAAAGCTGTTTCGTCACTAGAAAACGCGAACATATTTCTGGAACGTATTATACTCAGTACTGCTTGACTGCATGTACGCGGCCTTGGTTGTGTTGGAAGTTTACTAGTAGAAGGGGTGGGAGTGAAGTACATTAAAAAACTCAGGTACAATAAAAATTGAAGTAAAAATAAAATGATGTCCCTGTATATGTTCTTACAAATAGATACAAATTATAGCCCATATCCATTATAATTATTTACTTTGTTTGGAAAATTCTATAGTTCTGTTATGTTTTGTGATTGTTGTATTGTCCTAGTTAAACTTCTTTGATATATTTGATTATATTTTATTTCACTCGTTTTTATTTATATAAAATACTCTTTTGCTGGTTAATACATTATCTTTTAAAACATTATAAAGTATATAAACAAATTCTTCTGTTTTTAACTATTTCTTGTCCTTAGTAAGAACTGTTAATCAGTTCTTAAATAGGCCTACAGTATTTTAACTACAATATTTTCGCAAGGTTCACCTACACCAATATAAAATCAACAGTACAGTCATTGTACAATTACTTATTCTCCTCTAAATTTTATGCGGGAACGCACGGTAGAGTCGCGGTTAAGGCGTAACTCTGCAAAGCCAGAAGGTCGAGGGTTCGATTCCCGATAGGGATATGGATTTTCTCCATTAATCTAATCCTTCCGGCCGCAATATGGTCCTAGAGTTTACTCAGTCCCCAAACGAAATGAGTACTAGGAGCATTTCTTTTGAGGTAAAAGCTGCGGGCACACAGGATCAACTTTCGATTTGGCATGTAGGCCTAATGGAGTTGGATTTTACTTTTTGTTTTACATTTAATGCATTTAGGTGTAACGTACTATAATTTATTTTACGTACTTATTATTGAAATTTATGTTATTGAGGAACATTTCTTCTGAATCCATGTATTCATATTATATATCATATGTATGTAGTATAATCTGTGTGTATTTTTGTTATTTTGTGTAAAATTTGCAAATTCTAATACGAATCAGAGTGTCAAATAAATATCTAATAGTGTTATGCCTTGACATTTATAGCACTGTAATAGATTTGGCGTGCCCAAAATTTTTAAATGAATATATTAATGTGAAAAGGTCCTGACTATTGTTAATGTTGGGTTTAACCAATACCACCTAGATAGAAGGTATTGGTTTAACATAATTTCATGTTCTGTCTATAAACTTACAGGCAGTGGTTCGTAGTTGTACGATTAGTTTCTACACTCAAATGATTTCTTTTTAATTACCAATAGATACCAATTGTTAATCTGGCACCAGTAATTTTTATTATGTCTATGTCAGACAGTGAACCTATTATCGAATATTTTTTAGTTTTTGAGAGACCGCATAGAAAACTGTAAAATTCATATTGTTTTTTCTTTCTTTTAATGCCTTTAGGGCAATATACGCTGTTACAGCGTCTCGACGAGGCAATTTAAATTTTCAACATGTTTGAAATTAATTTTTTGTAGATAAAAGATTGGTGGTGGTTTCTTTTTATCATTATGTTTCTTATATTGTCTGTTATGAGTTGAATTTCCGGATATAGTAAAGTGGGACAATCTATTCATTCACAGCCACTATCTTATGGGTCTTCATCTGCAGCGTAAATCATAGTATAGTACGTTTTACAGTCTATGAAAGCAGATAATGAGTTTCGGAAGGCAACAGCTCTGTGCTGATCTTGACGCTAGTATGTAATGCGTTACTGAAATACGTTTTATTTAAATTAACTGACATTATTATTTTACATAAAATCCTCTAGCTTTAAATGATTACACGTATTCGCTCATTTTAAGGAAGGAGAAAGCTATTTCCATCTGTTTCTGTCGTTCTTTCTCCTTACAGGCATGGGACAACCATTAATTTCTTTGTTCCATATTCAATTCATGTACGAGTATTAATGGCAATGGTACTTGAAAGAGAAAGTTCATAACTGATACTTTAATGGACAGCTAAGAGATACTTAAGAATTGAAGATGTAAACATAGTATAATCTGGAATTATTAAAAAAAATCTTAAGTTATGAAATTCCATGGAATAAATAATGTTAGATGTGGTGAATAAGTAATTGAATCCTAATAATATTTCGGTTATATCTATCTTACTATAAAAATTTATGCAACAAATATAAATAAAATTACAATAATAAGCGGACTAGTAAGAATCTTATAGGGTAAATTAGGGTCTGTTGGACAGTCGGGCATGTTGGACACTTTGAACTTTAACGTGTTACCTCGCCACTTGTGGGCACCACATTCTACTAGAAGTCAACGACGGAAGTAGACCCACTCGTGGCTGCTTCAGTCATTGACTTCTAGCAGAATGTGGTGCCCACAAGTGGCGAGGTAACACGTTATAGTTCAAAGTGTCCAACATGCCCGACTGTGCAACAGACCCAATTTACTCTATACAAGTTACACGAATAAACTAAAAATTTTGTAAAATTTTTGCGTTGTCAGTTCTCAGCTTCAATTTTGAAAACTGGACCACAAATACAGGAGAGGAAATGAAAATTAAAACCGTTGTAAAGATACTTGTACTACACATATTCGACCTGATAAAAAATACTACTTTTGCTTGAGAAAAATTGTTATTTTATTTAAATGAATGCTTGGTAGCATTGATTAATCGGTTAATTGACGATGTAAAATAATGTATAAAAGAGAGGTTTACAAAAAAGTAGTTACATTTCAGAGAAAAATAGAAAAGATAACCTTAACCGCCCGGAAGAAGATGAGGAAATTCATTATTAGGTAATCAGAATATTGTGTCGCAAGTTTCGGTAAAGATATAAACTAACAAGAAGACTTTGAAGGATGAAAATTAGGTATTAAGTGAAACTTGTATTTGAAGTTCACAATTGTAAAATTTTGCAAAACTACAATATAAGGAGCTCGAAAAACAGCATGGAATTCAGCGATTGCCTTTTTGGTGTGGTCATCATAATGCTAGTATTAATATTACTAAATAAATATATAAGAAAAATTGAAGCTTTTGCAAGTTGGGATAGAGGAAATCAGGTTTATTTGAGCTTATGTCAAGTTTGGCTTTATGATTTGTTTTGTTGTTTAGTCAACTGTCCGAAGAGAGGTTTCAGTCTCGTAAGTGACCTAATAAAAAATCACTCATGAGGCAACTAAGCCAGGAAATAATGGAATAGTATGGCCAATTCCTTTCCCCATCCATTGTATACATACAGTCGACCTGGTTGGCGAGTTGGTATAGCGCTGGCCTTCTGTGCCCAAGGTTGCGGGTTCGATCCCGGGCCAGGTCGATGGCATTTAAGTGTGCCTAAATGCGACAGGCTCATGTCAGTAGATTTACTGGCATGTAAAAGAACTCCTGCGGGACAAAATTCCGGCACATCCGGCGACGCTGATATAACCTCTGCAGTTGCGAGCGTCGTTAAATAAAACATAACATTTAACATTTCCATTGCATACATCGCTGACTAGTAACATATTACACTAATCAGCTTCAGATGTATACAAACAAATATTCTTCCTCTGACACATATCGTCAAGTGAGATGTACTGCATGATGATAATGTACATAATTTTCCGTTGACTACATTCTGTGTTATGTAATTTCGAAGTTAGTACACCGTGCAGATTACCAAAGTGGAAAATATCGAGTTTTCTGCTATCATTAAATATTTCGTAAAAAAGGGAATTTGTCCAACAGAAATTAAAGCAGATATGGATGCTACACTGGGAGAATCCGTTCCAGCGTTTTCGACCGTGAAAAAATGGGCGACACTATTTAAACATGGAAAACGACCCGTTCAGTAGACTTCAATAACAGAACAAGTGAAGAACACGTAGACAAATAATCCACGATATGGTGTTCAATGACCGTTAACTGAAAGTGCGGAAAATTAGCGACGTTATGCTTATCTCAACTGAACGGGTGCGCTACCTCTTAATCGATGTCTTGAGCATGTGCAAGGTCTTCGCAAGGTGGGTTCCGCGTTTGTTAACACCGGAACAAAAGCACGTTCAATGTCAAATTTAGAGGGATTGCCCGGTTCGATTCGAGAAAAATACGTTTGTGACCACTGATGAAATTTGGATCCACTACACATACCAGAGACAAAACAGCAGTCGAAACAATGGAAGCACAGTGATTCTCCGCCTCCAAAGAAAGAAGAAGCTGTTCAATCTGCTGAGAAAGTCATGACGTCTGTGTTCTGGGATTCCGAGGGGATATTCATGATTGACTATCTAGCAAAGAGGAGACCAATAACCGGAGAATATTATTCAAATTTCCTGCAGCAACTGATATGGAAAATTCGAGAGAAGAGGCCGGGTATGATCAAGAAGGAAGTGTTGTTTCATCACGACAATGCACCTGCTCACACGTCTGCAATCACGGTTGCTGAACTACACGGACTACGGTTCGAATAATTGTTGCCGCACCTCCCTACTCACCAGATCTCACTTGACTGGGAAGAAATTTTCGTCAAATGAAGAGGTTATCGCAGAGAAAAGGAGACTTTTTTTTGCAGACCTCGAGGAATCTGTGTATAACAGCATTGCAGCATCGCTGGACCAAGTGTGTGATTTTCGGGGAGGGGGGGATTATGTTCAGAAATAAAGATTGTTTCAGAATAATCCTAGTTTAATTTCTATGTCAGGCTATAAACTTTTCAAACAACCCTCGTAAAATATAAACGTACATGAAATTTATTAATTAATGGAATATATAACGTTTAGCAAGATTTTTAACACCGAAGTTCTAGTGCGAACTATACATTCCTTATTTCTAAATTCACAAATAATGAGATTTTCGCTAAATGCACATACTGTATTGCCAGAATTGGAAAATGGTAAATACACAGCGTATATAAACGAATATTTACAGTTTATTTTCTATAATTACACTTAATTTAAAAAGTTCAGTGGCTTAAAATATTATGTAAATTTTGGAATGACTATTGCCATGGGAGGTAGGCATTGGTATAAATGTTCAGTCGACAATTGAGTCATTGTGATCGAGTACATTTAATTAGCAATGCCAGAAAGCTCCTGGTAATAAAAAGTAATCGAACGGTCGACAGAGAAAACCAATTTAATTAAAATTTATACTTGGCATCACAAATACTAACGGAAATGACTTTCACTTTGCAAACGCGTGCCTGACATTTCTCGAATAAATACTGACACAAATGCAAGAGCTCATGACGTGGAAATTTAATCAGATTTTAGGATATTTTCCGAATGCTCCAATATGCAAAGTATTTTCGCCATATACGTTGTTGTAAAATCTCTTAATTTGCAAAAATGTCACATTGGTTTATATTGCAGGAACGTAGTGGCCACAAATTATGATTATCTTGTATTTCGAAGTACGCATGGCAGTTGTCACATTGTTCCTTTGAATATATCCTTTTATTTTTCAGTCTAACTTCATTAACCATAAAGATCTAATCATTTCAAAAAAACTTGTGCTATTGTTTATCGGATAAATATTAAATTCTTTTTACCTAACAAGTGTAAACTTTCTCATATAAAATATGAAATGAACGTGAACAGACACACTGGTAGAATTTTCTGGTTCTTCTAAACTAAACATGCATGGAAAAATACCTTCTATCTTTCAATTAAAGACGTGAGTAGAAGAAAATTCGACATAAGTAAATAACAAATTCATTATATTAAAGGAATGAAATGTAAAAATCTGTCTTTATAGTTAAGACATCATTATTTTATAATTTTAGTTTCCTGAAAAAAAAATTGCAGACACAACTTTATGAAGTCTTCGTTATAGTTTCTTCTTCGATTGAAATCCATTGTTCCTTGGACAAATAAGTTACAGTACAACATAGAAGAGCATACGTCTAGATAATTTTTAAGTTTTAGAGTAAGTAGTAGTAGTAGTAGTAGTAATAATAATAATAATAATAATAATAATAATAATAATAGATATATACAACTTGATTACACAACTTTTAACACTGTATCACTTCGGAATATATGTCTTTCTCGTGTTAAATTTTTACAGTACTTGGTTAACATGTATCAGCCTATTATGGGCCATCTTCAGAACTAGTTGGTGCTGGTCTTGGCGCCCTTTGTTTGTGTTCCCTGTGAGGGTGTGTTTGTGTAGTGTAATGTGGAGTCAAAGAATGTGTGTGTTTTGAAATTGAGTTTTGTGTTGAGAATTTCATTTGGATGTGTTTTTGTGTGCCTATATATTTCATATTGTTCTAGTGTGTTTAGTATCTGGCTTTTTGGTTGAACATGTAGAATTTCCATGTCTGTGTTTATGTCTCTGTATGTGTGGTTAGCATTTGTGTTGTGTTCTGCATATGTGGAAGTGTTTTGTACTTTTGTTATGGCTGTGATGTGTTCGTTGTAATGTGTTTGAAATTATCTGTCTGTCTGTCCTATGTAGAAGTTGCTGCAGGTGTTATATTTGAGTTTGTATACGCCTGTGTGGTTGTATTTGTTTGTGTTGTTTGTGTGTTAAGATACTTTTGTAGAATAATATTTGTTCTGTGTGTGGTGTAATAATTTCATTTCTTGAATGAGGTTGCACTCTTGTGTGTGTGTGTTTTTTTTTTTGTTTTCCTATGTTAGTGTGATGTATTTGTTGTGTTCTTGTGTTTGTGTTGTATTCTTATGCTTTTTGTGATTGTTTTGTCTTTATTATTATGTTGTCTATTATGTTAGGGTTGTAACCGTTTTCTTGTGGTTGATTGTGTCTAGCTCTTCTGTGTAGTCTTGTTGGCTCATTGGTATGTTGAGTAGTCTGTGTACCATTGTTCGGAATGCAGCTTGTTTGTATTATGTTGGGTAATTGGATGTGTTGTGTATGTGTGTTGTTGTTGTTGTCTACAGATATTATTTTTATTATTAATACTTTAAAATAGAATAGGTTAAATAATTTGTAATGCCAAATTAAGTATTTTTAGGCTATTTAAAATCAGTATTATTGCTTATAACAATAATTCATGTAATACAGCACAAAGTAGGTTTTTACCTAAACTCAAGATACGATCAATACAGTCCACCGCTGTGGACTAACGATTAGCAAGCCTGACTGTTAAACTATCGGCCCAGGTTCAAATTCTGGTTGAGACAAGTTACCTGGTTGAGGTTTATTGCGGGGTCTTTTCTTAACCCATTGAGAGCAAATGCTGGGTAACTTTCGGAGCTGGACCTTGGACTCATTTCGCTGGCATTATCACCTTCATCTCATTCAAACGCTAGATAACCTTAGCAGTTGGTAAATCGTCATAAAATAACCAATTAAAGGAATGGTTAGTACTAATCAATCATTCAAAATTTTAATACAAGATATACAACAAATCTCAATCTATAAAATAAAAGTATACTAATAATGTACGTAATAATGTATTACGTTCTTCAGTGCACTGCCTAAGTGTCTTAACTATCTCAAAGCTTGAAAGGGCCAAGAGAAATCGTTTAGAACTCAATAAACAACATATCTCCATACTTATACTGTATATTCAGCTGATGATTTGTTTATATTTCTTTAACTTTTTACTTGTTCTACATCTCAAAACTATAATGACTATTGGTGTAAGATCTATGAACTATAATAATAAAAAGAAAATCAGTGTATGTGAAATGGTGAGTCTAGCGTGCCTACCTATCAGAGCAGATTAGAACTTTCAAATTTTACTATTAAATTCGCTTGGTAATTTTACTTTTATTCGTTGAAGTCAATTTTGTATGACAATTTTATTTCACGCTTACCATAAAATGATACGTTATAAACCACTTTGAGCTTAAGAAAAATATTGTTTATAATTGTGTGCTCAAAAACCTTTTCTTGCAAATTTCTTGTTTCATCACATTATAGAGAAAAGACAATTATCTTGTCCTCAGATAGTCCGGAGTTGACATTATTAAAAAAATACTCTAGTTCTTTTCTGAGTAAATTTTACATTTATTTCTACCCTTATTAATTTCTAAATTTCCGAAGTTATTTAGATAAAAACTAATTCACTACTTACCAAGATACAAATAAACGCACGTAAAAGTTCTTCGGTCGAAAATCAAGGAGTACTACATCGTTTATGTTGATTGAGAACTGGGAGAATTGTTCTGTGTCAAAATTTTGGTTTAAGTTATGCAAAATGAGAACTTGTATAGATGTGATTTACTTTCAAAGACATAAGGATATGTCGATTATAAGTGAAGAAATGCTGTGTTATGCTCCAGATAGTATGTCAGAAATCACTACCTCGCCCCTACATCCAGTTCAACGGATTCACCCGTCTCCAAAGCAACCAACTCACTATCAAATGTTAAAGGTCACCAAGCTTTTTATCAGGTTAGTTGTGCACACCCACACCCGGGGAAACATAACGGACCTGCAGCACTGTGCGGAGCTGTAGGCTACGTCTGTCAACTGGAAATGCTAATCACTAATCAGCCAGTTTTATGCAATCGGCGTTGTTTTCGAAATATTTTCAAATAATCCAGTTTACATGAAACATTTCGAGTTGCTTTTATTAACTTATGAAAATAATTAAATTTGTTCACCGATGACAGAAATATTACAGCGTTGCCTTTCTGTTTAAGAATTTTAGGTTAAGCCTTTTAAGTCGAAGTGTACGGTCATTCGTACTAGATGAATAAGGTGATCAATGTTATTTTAACGAGGTAGGTCAGTTTCAGTTACCGACATTCCATCATTGTTCCATTAATAATAATAATAATAATAATAATAATAATAATAATAATAATAATAATAATAATAATAATAATAATAATAATAATAATAACTATAATAGCCATCATCATCATCACCACCACCATCATCAGCGTAATGTAACATAGATCAACGTGTCATTGGCATAGTGGTCTGATAAGCGGGTACAATAAAATAAAATAATTTATATATGGTTCCGTCAATTGCTTAGCTTTAATATATAAATAAGTCAAAACATGACCTAATTATACAAACTCAAAATAGGACCCCAGTTGGGGTAAGGATAAACGTTTTCGCCATAAATGACATTTTCAGGTCCTTTGTTAGGCGGTAAACATTAAATGAACATCTTAGCATATTTGGTTACTAGCTGTACCCGTGCGCTCCGCTGCACTTATTAGAAATAAATATAAAGTAATTACCTAATTAAAATATAACATTGGGTCCAGGGAACATTCGTGTTTGATAGAAGAATAAATCGTTTAATATGCTACTTAATTTAAATTGTATTTAAATAATTAAACTGCTATCATTTTGGTCCAGAGACCACTCATTTGGTGCAAATATAATTCGTTTAACATTTTTCTAAATTAGTCTTGAATACATCCTTTAATAAATCACTCCAAATTAATAGAGTTTTTGTTAAGTTTATTTTATTCACGCCTTAACATCTGTGGTCATGTTGCGTGTTTAGAATGTGTGGATATATCAGTAGGCCGTTTTTACTCTTGTTGAGTTCCTGTTTCTATTGTGTGTTGTAGATGGCTTGTGTTTATGTAACTGATTATAGACTTTGATTAATGTTTTTGGTAATTGAGGTGGTGATGAATAATGACATGTATCTTTCCAATCCGGCATTTGCCTTTATGACTAATGGAAATCATGAAAAACCTCAGTCAGATTGGTCGGCCACGGGGTTTGAACCCGGGACCCCCGAATGCGTGTCTCAAATGCTACCGCCTGAGCCAACTCGCTCGGTTGTATATAATTGTTTATGCAAATAAAAAAATGAGGTACCCTACATAAATATTATTTTAAGAAACACAGGAAACGAATATGGGTAAATTATGAGCGCAGGAACGCCGTTTCATGATACATTTTAAAATACCTCAGCTCCAGTGATCTCTATGGTAAAATGAGTGTGTAAAATTAGAGTATTTTATGTGGACCAAATAAAGTTGCAATAATCAAGTTATACAAAATTTCGCAGAATATCAAGTTTTCTGTGCGTACAGATTTCTTTTCATCTTACCTCAGTCCTCATTTGTAGCATTACATCCATCTAGAGAAACTACAAATTTCAAATAGTGAAGCTTAATTAGCTTCTGAGATTACTTCATACAAACACACAAAATATTCTCTGTATATTAATATTGATAAACGTCAAGGCCGCCTTAAATAGACGGAGTCATTTGTTTTGATTTCATTATAGCCATCGTCATCGTTCCTGCAATAACTCCTATGTCACATATCGATTTTCAGATTTTTGCTCTATTAAATAACTTAAATAGTGATGCAGTAAATAATACAATCTACTATATATAACTTAATTATATTTCTTTCTTTCGAAAATGTAAGAATTCACGATCTTCTATGCACTACTGCCATAGAAAGAATAAATTTGTTTTTCTTCCTACTAAAAAATTTAATATTTTGCACATAGAAGTTACGGAACAACGACACTATAATCTGAGGCGGCGGTGGAAATGTATTATATTGTTATTTTAAAATTCTTGTATATCCTTAAATATCAGTCCTATCAAAATTTTTCCTGGAATAAAACTTATCGGAACTCATTTTTAAAGAAACTTTTGTTATGTAACATTTTTACAAAAATCAATAATAAGCGAGATATTTCGGTTTATTTACTTCAGGCCCCCTTATAACCCCCCTTTTAAATAAAGTATTTTGAATGCCATATAGCCTAAAATCTAAGTTACAACAAACTTAATTTATATTCCAATTTTCATTGAAATCCGTTCAGCCATTATCGCGTGAAAAGGTAACAAACATACAGACAGACAGACAGACATACAAACAAAAATGTCAAAAAAGCGATTTTCGGTTTCAGGGTGGTTAATCATGTATGTTAGGACCAATTATTTTTGGAAAATCGAAAATTACCAGAAAAATTTCGGCTACAGATTTATTATTAGTATAGATTTTGGAAATACACATATACATGCAGGTACTGCGTATTAGATAAGCAATTAACGGAACCATATATAAATAATTTTATTTTATAGATCAAGGTAGCTTGATATACCCCGAGTAAGAGAACTGTAATTTCGACTATCAATTATTATAGGTCTACATACATTCATTGATAGTGTTCTGCCCAAGGACAGGTCTTTGGCTGCAAACCCAGCATTCTACAATCTTTCTTATTTTCGCCTTTCTCTTAGTCTTGACACATGATCCATGTATCTTAATCTTGTCTGTCATCTGATATCTTCCTCTGCCCTGAACTTTTCTTCGGTTCATCATTCCTTCTAGTGCATCCTTCATTAGGCAGTTTATTCTTAGCCAGTGACCCAGGCAATTTATTTTTCTTTTCCTGATTAGTTTCTGAACAATTCTTTCATCACCCACTCTTTTAGAACAACTCTATTTCTTATTCTGTCTGTCCGTAGCACACGCTCTCTTCTTCTCCATATCCACATTTCAAATGCTTTTACACACTTCGTCATAATGTCCAATACAATGTCACACGCCACACTCCATACAAAATACTTCACTAGTCTCTTATTTAGTTCTTTTTTAGAAAATGCTCCTTTTTATATCAAAAACTTCCTTTGCCATTGATATCCTCCTTTTGACTCCCTGGCAGCAGCTCATGTTATTACTTATAGCACACCCCAAGTATTTGAGACTGTCCACTTGTTCCACTACCTCATTTTGAATTCGCAGGCTTACAATATTTAGTTTTCTTCCGATGACCGTGGTCTTCGTCTAGTTTGCATTTATCTTCATCCCTACTGCTCACAGCTGTCATTTAGCTCCAGTAGCATGTCCCTTAGTATCGTCTTCTCTTTTGCTAACAACGCCATATCATTAGCAAATCTTATGCACTTTATTCTTTATCCTCCTACTATCACTCCTCCCATGTTCTGAAACAATTTCTCCGCTAAATCCTCCAAATAGATGTGAACAGGGTAGGTGATAAAGGGCATCCTTCTCGTTCTTCTCTCCCTGTTCCACTTTCCCTCTGACATTTACTTTCGTGTCCTGACTTTTACTCGTTGTTTCATATCGTTGCTCCTGCAATAACTCCTATGTGACATATTTATCCATTTTCAGATTTTTGCTCTATTAAATAACTTAAATAGTGATACAGTAAATAATAAAACTCCTATATTTAACTATATTTCTTTGTTTCGAAAATGTAAGAATTCAAGTCTCCTTGTATGACTGCCATAGGATGAATAAACGTGTTTTTTCTTCCTACTGAAAAATTTTATATTTTGCGCATAGGAGTTATTGCAGGAACAACGACGATATAAAGGTTACAGAATAACCTCCTCTCTTTCGAATCCGCACCAATTTTATTCAGGATCCCCATAACTTTATTTCAGTCCACAATGTCAAAATTCAATAAGAATTATTTGTCTCCAGTTGTGCCAACTTTATTAGGTGAGGCTCGAGCCTCATCTGATAATTCGTCCTGTTATTATTATTATTATTATTATTATTATTATTATTATTATTATTATTATTTATGAAATACATTTATTTTAACTCATAACTTAAGTATTTGACCGCATCCAATGTTTTCCAAAAGTTGGCGCCCTATTTGTCTTTGTTTTTTTTTTTTTGCTATGTAATCTATTCTGGAGCAAAATAAAAAGCATGATTCGTTCATTATAGCCTAGTAAAGGGCGTGTCTGTTGCAAATAGCTCCTAGCTTAATATAAACATCAATTGACATAATGATTGTCTGTTACATCTCGATGTTTAATACAAGAGTTATGCGTATCTCGACAAAAATGAATCAACATTACCTTATTTTGAATTTCGTATATGTAATATGGAATAATTAAGATAGAAACAAATGAAAATAGAATGATGTTAAACATCCATATATCGCTACGTTTTACATGTGCAGTGGACACACAATATCTCTCAGCCTGGAGTACGATAGAGAGAAAGGAGAGCGAGATACGGAGAAATAAACAAGCGATTCTGTAATGCGGATTGTTATGCGTATATGTTAAAAGTTAAAACTGGAAACAGCGACTACTCACCGCTATCTACGTTACTTCTCTATCCTAGTGAAGTGAATGAGTCTGACAGAGACAGTGAGCGTATATTTTTAATTTCAATAGTGTGAAGGATTTGTTTGCATAGCGATTATGTCACAAAATCCTTCCCTTCCTCCCGCAAGTCCGCTTCCAGGAATCTGAGCTAATCTATGGCCACTGTACTCAGAATTGCACCTCATTACGTACATAATATTTCTTAGATTGGTTCACTCAACCATACAGAATAGCGCAAACGTGGCGAAATAGCTTTCGAAATAAAAAACACACACACACATCCACACTCACAAACACATACAGATCTCGTATTTTATCTCTGCCTCTGTGTAACGTCACATTTGTATTGGGGAGGTGAGGCGATCGGAGGAAAATTGTAATGCTTTTTATTTTTTCAATACGCTGAAGCCCACATTGTAAGATAAGCCATTTGAAAATTAATGGCCACTGACGGGCAGTGATATAATTCGAGATGTGTACCCACACAAAATTTCCTTGAATACGTCTTCAAAAACTCAGAAATCTTGCAGTAAAATTTGTTATTATAAATCATATACGAATTTATTACAGAACATGGAGAGAAAAGAGACAATTATAATAAGTTAATAAGCAAAAGCTTTCTCGTGGTGGAACGAAGAATAGTCATGACAAATTAATTTTATTGTTTTATCTCTCGTCTATCGTCAGGTACCAGGTTCGTTAAAGAAACAATATTTTAATCTCAAAGGATAAGATGAAGCGGAAAATTTCTAGAACCGTGGTAAATTCAAAGCCACCTGGATAGCTCATTTGGCAGAACGCTGGCTAAAATTCGACCTCGGACCGGAGTTCAAATCTTGACGATGGCGATGTTGTACTTATGAAGGACAAGGCCAAAGTTTTGTGAGTTTTCTCGGGGTTCTCTCCTTTCTCCCTCGTCGTTCCATCAACACACTCCACAGGTTTCCATTTAAGTATAATCTATCTTGATAAATATATGTAAAATTTGGATTTTAGACACAGGGGCGGCTTTCGAAGGGGGGCTGCGGAGCTGCAGCACCCCCAGATATTTGTGGCTCTTGTCTCGTTTTATGTTGTGAAATACATTTATTATACAGTCTCTATTTAGCGGCTCTCATTGACATGCACGCAATCGTTTGTGAAGTCACTTCCTCCCCTGGTGCTGCCAGAGCGAAACCAGAGACAAGGACTATAGGATGAAGCCACTTCCTTCCCTGGAGCTGTCAGTCTCGTCTCGGATGCTTTGCGTGTTAGTTTTACCCCTCCCCCGCTGCCCCTCGCCACGAATCCAGAGTTTTCTAGGCGCTGCAAAATTTGCTGCAGTTTGTCAGTAGCGCGCAGTTTTAAATACATTTTCTTTAATGTTGTGAGCATGACAAGTGCAACAATGTTTAATTCTGTACAATATTTACAGTCTATTCAGTTCAGTACCTGAACAATTCAGGAGAAATGTGAAATTAAGTGCCTATCAGTTGAATCTCATAATGGAAAGAGTCGCTAAACAAAATACAAAGGCTCGCATAATTTTTGCTAATTTATCCAGTATCCCTGCTTTCTTCTCTCGATCTCCTCACAGTCTGTATTAGATTAATGTGTTTCAAAGACAATTCTATCAGCTGGGGCAACAAGATGGAGTTTTAAAATAACAGTAGGCTCAAATGTTGTTCATGAGAAGAAGGAGCCATTGCTAGAATGTTTTCAGACCATAATGGAATCTGAAACATCTAACAACATCACAATAAATGAGGCAAGCACGGAACAGTGCACAGTTGAGCAGCGAGATCTGTGAAAATGAAAACCCTAAAAAGCGTCGTAAGGTCCAAGGGATTCAAACAAGGGTTGCGGCAGCCAATGAAGTGTGTAACCTCATTATCACACAAGCTAACACCCGATTCCAGTTCATAGATCATTTGATATTATCATCTCTTCTATGTCGAGAAAAATTTGAATGCTACAAAAGCTCATTTCCTGAAAATGACCTAAATGTGTGTGTGTGAAGCTTTTTCCAATCTTCGATAAAGACAAACTAAAAACGGAAGTCACTGTGTTGTATCAGAGACAAGAATTCAGAAATATCAGTGACGCAGTCAAGCTCTTGCAGTTTCTTCTATCTGAGAAATTGCAGGACTCATTTTCGGAAGTTGTAAAACTACTACGCACAGCTATCACCATACCAATGACAACTTCCGAACCAGAACGTTGCTTTTCGTATTTGAAGAGATTAAAATCCTATCTTAGAAATACGATGAGAGAAGTGACTGCATTAGCTATATTTTCCATTGTAAAGTTTATGTTAAACGACGTACCGGATTTTAATAAGAAGATGATTCAAAAGTTTGCAACCTACAAGACAAGGAGCATGGAACTAATCTTTAAATAAGATAAGTTGCTTGGTTTATTTTTGTATGCAGCCCCTCTTAATTCAATACCCACGAGCCGCCACTGTATTAGACAATTTATTGGGACTATCCAACGCACACTAAAACATAAAGTACGAAAACAAACTCTCACTGGATCTTAATTCATTAGACATATTCGTGTGGGAACATTTGAAATGTTTAGTTTGTGGTACGCCAGTGGTTGATGTAGAAACTTCGCAATAACGTATTTTTCAGCCATGTGGAATCATTTCCCGAATGTCTAGGATGTTGGTTCGTCCACAATAGTTCATGCATTATACTTCCCAGGTCAGTATTCAGATGGTAGAATCACGTTTCGAACATATATGTTCTACATAAAGAAAGGGACCCAGCTCCGGAATACTTTGGGGAACTCTCTGTGTGTAAGTTTTGTGCAGGCGAAGCCACATGCCGCCAAGCCAGTCCCTACCGTAATTTGCCAACTGGTAATCGGAAAAATTTTATAAATATGGTCATAGGAAGGAGAGGCGCTATAATGATATTGGTGCCTATTATGGGGAAACGAGAGAACCCCGAGTAAAATCCTAACTTCCATCTTGTCAGCCACAAGTGTCACTGCGGTACTTTTAAATGAAAAATCCCAGACATGACTGGGACTTGAAACCGGATCATCTGTACGCTTGGTTCAATGTCTAGACCACTCAGTCGTCGCAGATATATCTGTGATATGTTTTAAGGTCAAGACGCAACGTCCTAACCAAATCATCATGCGTTCAGAATAACGAAAATTATATGTTTATACATTTAAATTGAGCATAGGTAAGCAATGAATAAAATTTAACTCTACAAACATACATAGACATATACACTTAATAAAATCATATCTTAACGATAGAATTCAAATAACGAAAATTGACAATTATTCAAGTGAACCTTCAATTATTAATATAGCTGTTCCCCAAGGCACAGTTCTAGGCCCTATTTCATTTTTAATATATATTAATGACTTATTAAAATTGACTGACAACAATACAATGGTGTTCATTATTCTTATGCAGATGACACAGTTTTACGTTTTGGTGGAAAAACCTGGTATGATGCAAATAATAATTCAAATAATGGACTTAAATTAATAAAAAAATGGTTTGAGATAAACTATCTTTCTATTAACGAAAATAAAACCATAATTATTCCATTCTCATTATCTGAAAAATGTAATAAAGCTCCTACAACTATATTAAGATTTAATTACATAATTGTGATAATAATAATAGTGCAAATGTACGATTATTAAGAAGTCCTCTGAAGTTAAGTATTTAGGCATAATTTTCGACAAACATTTATAATGGAACCAACACATTAATTACCTTTGTAATAAATTACGTAAAACAATATATTATTTTGTTTTATTGAGAAATTACTTGTCAATAAGTTTATTACGCACAATCGGTAATTATGTATGGAATTATAGGATGGGGTAGGTCATTTAAATCCAATTTAATCCACTTTATTTATTACAGAAGAAAATAATTAAAATATGTCTTCATAAATCTATCGATTTTCCATTTCGAAAATAGTTTTTAGACTTTAATGTTCTTATCATATGACAAATTTATTATATTGTATTAATAAAATTCATACATAAAATCTAAATAAGTTTGAATTGTATTCTTATAGTTATGAAACAAAAGGTATGAATTCTTTAAGATTGTTTGAACCAAAATGCAACACTGCTACAGTATTTAATCACAGTAGTAATTTAGGCCCAAGAATATATAACAAATTTATATTTAAATACCTTAATCTTGTCAATTCTAATAGTTCTAGTATTAAATTTAAAAAGTTATGTATGGATTTTATAAAAATTGAAAAATTGTAAATTTAAATTTATATATTCTAATTTCATAGTAGACATAAGACAAATTGTATTATATACTTCTTAATTTCAATCTAGGAATCCTTCCCTGAGCACGAGTTCTACTCTTTCAGAGGCGAGCTAAAGTTTTTTTCTGTATATATTATATTTTGTTACAATTATCAGCAAAATAAATAAATAGATAAATATATATCTTCTAATCAACTGGACAAAAGGAATAAAATTTCATTCTTGCAGAGTAGCATATACAAAAGCTGATACAGGCTGTGCACATGTCGGAAGAAATTTAGAGTCTTGAAAATAGTGTTCCCAATGGGTCAGTGATCAATACTTAAGCTGAAAAATTTAGATGAATATCCATCCTCATTGAACGCAGTAATTGCTAACTTTTATGAGTAACTATGATAAGCGCGGTCAAGCAAATAAATGCATTTGGCATTTCCCACATTAATAATGGAGAGCAAAGGGTAATGACCTTCTGACAGACCTTCGTGTATCTAAAGGGTCTTATCAAATTAACAGCGTTACGAAATACAATGTATTTCATAAGTTTCCGTCGGTAAATCAAAAGTGACGATGATTCTACATGAAGAATTCAGAATCCATTCTACAGATAGCAGCTTTTAAACGATATCGTATAGTACTCGTATTTTCAATGTAATTTTAGCCCTTTATTCGCCAAAATATCTGCATGAAAACACACCACCCCACACAACACAAACAAACTGCATTCCGAACAATGGTACACAGACTACTCAACATACCAATGAACCAACAAGATTACAACGAATAGCTTAACACAATCAAATACATAACACAAGAAAACGAATACAACCCTAACATAATAGACAACATAATACGTAAGAGAAAACATAATCACAAAAAACATAAGAATACAACACAAACACAAGAACACAAAAAATACACCACACTAACATACGAAAACAAAAACACACACAGAATTGCAAACTCATTCAAGAAATTAAATTACAACATTGCATACAGAACAAATAACACTCTACAAAAAACCACACACAAACAACACAAACAAATACAACCACACAGGCGTATACAAACTCAAATGTAACACCTGCAACAACTTCTACAGAGGACAGACAGGCAGATCGTTTCAAACATGTTACAAAGAACATATCACAGCCATAACAAAATTACAAAACACATCCACATATGCAGAACACATCACAAATGCTAACCACACCCACAGAGACATCAACACAGACATGGAAATACTACACATCCAACCAAAAAGCCAGAAACTAAACACACTAGAACAATATGAAATATACAGACACACAAAAACACACTCCAACGAAATTCTCAACACACAGCTGAACTTCAAAACACACACACACTCTTTGACTCTACACTATACCACAGGAACACACCCTCACAGGAAACAGAACAAGTGGCGCAAAGACCAACAACGACCAGTTCTGAAGATGACCCTAAAATAGGTCGAAACATGTAAACGAGGTAGGTTGAAATTTAACACAGGAAAGTCTTACCATACGTATTCCGAAAGGAATTAATGTTATGACAATAAACCACTGGACCATCAACCACAAAAAATTGATTTAAGTTCTGATTCATTATACGGAAATGGCAAACTCTGACATCATCCTTTAACATGTTCCTTTTCTTCAGTCTAGAAGCAAGAAGTTCTGCTTTGTATTTCAGTAAAGAAATATTTCTAATTGAAACAATCAGTTTCAGCTGATTAAAAGGTTTCGGCTCTGAATATTTCCCTGGGAGATATTCATCATGATCATCTAAATTCTAAACCTTGATCAAGTATAGAACCATCATCACATTCCAGCTATTCGATCATAACAAAACACAATAAACGTTATTATCGCCGCGCTCTCATGGTTAACATTCGGCAGGTCTTTGAGCGGCCTCGTGCATAACATTCGGCAGGTCTTTGAAATTTAATTGCATTATTGTTTTCAATTTCTTATGTCGCCGCTCCAATCACGCGCCTCAATTTCAATATTGCAACCAATAAGCTGCTTCGATTATTAATGATACCTACTTGTCTAATCCACGTGGACTAAAACCGAGGTTGCAATGTCTTGTGCTGAGGACTAACATTAAGGTAAGGCCTAGCGCGCACGAGCGGATTTTTGTCCTTGCGGATATTTAGCCGCGGCGTTAAGAAAACAGCCTAAGGGTACGGCCACACGAGCTACATTTGTAGCAAGTTTTCTGCGACAAATGTAGCTGGAATTATAGGCAGCATTGAGTTAAATGGAAGCGGCCACACGGAGCAGTAAATGTAGCAAGTTTGGCGCATCCCAAGGTCGTGTCGCAACTCGAATGGGTCCGGGTCCATTTTTTCTGCGACATTTACTGCTGTTGGGTGGCCACACGTAGCGACATGGGTGGCTACAAATGTAGCTGGAATTATAGACCGCATTGAGTTAAATGGAAGCGGCCACACGGAGCAGTAAGTGTAGCAAGTTTGGAGCCGTCTGACATGTTAGGTCTATTCGTGACCAATAATTTTCCACCTTAAACGAATTAACATTGTTGTTAGTTACTGGGAATTTCTTATTATAAAATCCATATTTTTAAACTTTAAATTTATATTAATATTTATTTCCGTTTAGTAATTCCCAGAGGAGACTAACTGACAATAAATAAAGAATAAATATCATGCAAAAAAAAAAAAAAAAAAAAAAACAAATTGTAATAAAAGTACAAACAACCGTGTAAAATGAATGGTTATGCTTTAATTTTTTAGGAATGAGATAGAAAGCGAAAATCAAATGTCATGTAAAGGACACACAGATTAAGACTTTAAAAAGAGTGAAATAACAAATCAAAATTATTCATTATACAGTAGAGAATTACAATAATTTAGCGCAATGTAAATTTACAAATGCGTATGGATACACGCGTAAGCTAATTTTAAATACTATTTTCTTAATCTTACTCCTGTTTTTTGTTACTTCACCAGAAGGAAAAGTAAATATCGCCACTAAGTTCCTTTCTAGTAATTGAATTTGCAGCCAGGCATACAACACCTTGGCATTTTATTCAGGCCTAATGTATTTAAAAATAAAACAAGTGACATTGATGAGTGGAGTGAAATTTGTCTTTCGAATTAGCTATAAGATATCGCAATTTGTACCACCCCGCTTATCTTTTAGCTTTAAAATATTCTTTTGTTGGTAAAAAAACTTTATGAGACATGAAACTGTAACATACCCTAAGATTCACCTTTCAGTTTCCCCTCCCACGAAATTTAATAATCTGAGAAACGTGATCTATCATGTTTAAGAGAACGTAAACTCTGTTTTCTATTGGATAAGATGTAGGCCTACAATGGGAGAAAGGCATTCTCAAATTTGAAGGAAAACCCGTTTTTCTAATGGTTGAAATTCTCAGTATGTATATGTAATCATAACAGAATTAACTTGTGTTTATGAGGGAGTGAATTAGAGAGGGAGATTGACTTTTAGATGGGCAATTATTATCATGACAGATTTATAACAATACGATGGCAATATATATGACATATTTTGTTACTAACAATACGGTGCCAATAAGTATTGCTTCGCTTATGTATAGTCCAGCTGAGTTGCCCTATTTTTTAACTCTCTTCAAAATATCTTTCTTTAAAAAGTACATACATTTGATTGAACCCGCAATGTCGAGGACAGAAGGCCAGCGCTATACCGACTGCGTTACCGAGGCCGACATATTATATTGTATTGACGTCACTAATTTAAATATTAAAGTTCAGATAGAGTTACACTGATATGTCAAAAACCAATTAATAGAATGAGTGAAGTAATGTTACTATTATGTAGATATTGTAAAATTATATATCATACTTGGAAAAAAATATATATAAAAAAGATACAGATTACAAAATGTATCCGCGCGAATACTCGTGTCACAAATTAGGGCGCTAGCAGTGAAGGGCTAGTAAGCTTTGTTACCTTCAAATACAATTTAGATATTATTGAGCAATTTCTATTTTGCCAAGAACTTAGAAAACGACTACTACAGTCAAACAAGATTGTGTTAATAAGTACGTCGTTGAAAACTCTTTTCAGGGAAAGTTGCAACTCTCTTTGCACTCACAGATCAACAGCATTAACGGGAAAAATTAAAGGTTTTGAAAGTTTCATGAGGGAAATGAATCAGACTATAATGGCAACTCATTATTTCATGTACAGATAGATGGTATTATGAGAACTGTTGATGTTGAATTTTTAGAATGGGTGTTAATTACGACTATTGAAATGATAAGTTGTATAAAATCAAGATCAGTTAATATGTAATTTTTAGAATAAAATTTTTTACTTCAGCTCAGGGAATCGAACCCAGGTCTTTAGCTCTGCGCACTAAATGCTCTTACTGACTGAAATATGCAGGGAATCCGTTCACGGTAGCGCCTCGAATTCTCCTCTGTTCCCCTTTGGCCTTATTCCATATTTTATGACATTATGTCATAGTATATCTTAAGACGTCACTACACAGGAGCCCATTGACTTTGAAGCCAGGAGTATTTCAACACTTTACGTGCTGTTTAGCAGTTTATATTGGTGTAAGACTAAATATTTTATTAATTATATTATATTTTATTCGTATGGATGTATATCTGTTAACATAATCATATATCCTAAAAATAACATGAGATTTCGATGGTGTGTAGGTAAAATGGCTTCAGCCTAATTTTCTTAAATGTGACTTTTTGATGTAATTAGTTAAAATTTAATTACAGAACATATAGATATGTTTCTTGACAATTATGTTTACATTTCTTCATATAATGCAAGTTAACTAATAATAATGCGTTGAAATTTAATCTTTGTTGTTCCTGAAAAATTTTTGTTTTCAGGGTTAAGCCATTTTACCTAAACACCATCGATTTGTTAACATACTATAATAATACAATGCGTGAATTTCTGCGTTGTGTAACTAAAAATAAAAGTGCAATTAAGTCTGGAGCATCTGAAATGCATTGCAAGTCTATTGAAACCTAGCATACCGCTTTATTACTGCACTAGCCGTACCCGTGCGCTCCGCTGCACCTGTTAGAAATAAATATAAAGTTATTACATAATTTAAATTGGATGTTTGATCCAGGGAACATTCGCGTTTGATAGAAGGATAAATCGTTTCATATGTTACTTAATTTAAATTGTATTTAAATAATTAAAATGCGGTCATTTTGGTTCCGAGAGCACTCAGAAGTTACTGTAATAACATTATGGCATTATGTCCATCTAGAGAAACTACACTTTCCAATGGTGAAATAATAATTATACAAATCGGTTAATTTAGTTTTCGATATTACTTCATACAAACACAGAAACATTCTCTGTAGGCTATGTTTCATAGCTTTCGATTGTTGTTGTCCAAGGCCCCTTATAGACGTAGTCATTTGTTTTCATTTCATTACACCGCCTTAGATGGCATTGTATTTTAATTTTAAAACTCATTTATCTCATTAAATATCGGTCCTATCAAAATTTTGCAAGGAATAAAACTTATCGGAAATGATTTTTAAAGAAATATTTGTTATGTAACATATTTCACAAAAATCATTAATAAGCGAGATATTTCGATTTATTTAATTCAGGACCCCTTATAACCCCCTTTTAAATAACGTATTTTGAATGTCATATAGCCTAAAATCTAAGTTACAAAGAACTTAATATATATTCCAATTTTCATATAAATTGGTTCAGCCATTATCGCGTGAAAAGGTAACAGACAGACAGACAGACAGACAAACAGACAGACAGACAAACAGACAGACAAAAATAAAAAAAAAGCTATTTTCGGTTTCAGAGTGGTTAATTATATATATTGGGACCAATTATTTTTGGAAAATCGAAAATTACCAGAAAAATTTCGGCTACAGATTTATTATTAGTATAGATTCTGAAACGCGTTGCCTTTCTAGGTGTACCTAAGGCGTTGTTGTGAGTGGTAGGGCTTCAAGACGAGCTTCATATTTGTGTATTTACTTTTAGGACAAAAATTCAGAGTATGTATAACTTTTGAAAGACAATTTTTGGTGTACCAAATTAGCATATCTTGCCGAAATTTTGGAGAGATTGAATTCTTTAAATGCAAGCGTGCAACACAAAATAGAAAATATCATTTTACTCACAAATAAAATTGCAGCATTCTTAAAAAAGATTTCATGTTTTGACAGTCCACAGTTATTGCATGTAAGTTATTATGTTTTTCCTTTGTTGTAGTTTTTGATAAAAATAAAAAAGATTGCATGCATCAGTTAATAACAGAACACCTAAATGTAATACAAACTTCTGTAACAACATTAACTCATTTTCTAAAAAAAAAAAGTGATGTATCTGATTTTGCAACTACACGTCTCAATAAGAAAAATGAGTTGTTAGACGTGTCATGGGATTCTACCATGGATACAACAGTACAATCCGTTTTGTTTTACGCACGACGTCAGTATCCCACAAGAAGGCAGACTTCACATTAATTTTAATAACTGAGGTTTCGAAAATAATAATATCTTTTATCGGACATCTAGTGTAGATAGTTTGTAGGATTCCAGACAAATGTATCTCGAT